>NC_064307.1:57869013-58169013 GCF_023373825.1 Bactrocera dorsalis
ACAAATTTGGTTGTTGTAGCTTAAATTGTTTAGGAAATATGTACAACGAACTTGTTAGACGGTGGGACCACGGAAACTTTTTAAAGAAGAGTTTCCCACAAGTGCCCTTGCTACTGTGATCATCTGTACCAAATTACAGCTTTATATCTAAATTTTGTCCTTAGTTATGGCATTTTATATGTTTTCGGTTAATGGCGATTGTGGGCGTGGCATTGGTCCGATTCCGCCCATCTACGAATACGAAATTTTGGTTGTACTACGGAACCTACATACCAAGTTTCATAGAGATATCTCAATTTTCCACGGACGGACAGACAGACAGTCAACCTGATTTCAACTTTTCTCCTCACCCTGCTCATTTTATATATATATAACCCTATATCTATGTCGATTAGTTTTAGGTGATACGTACACGATTGGTAGGATACGTTTCTTCGTCAATATCAATAGAAACTGTGCGTACTCTTGATGAATGACATGTGTGAAAGCAAAAATAGATGATTTCGAATTGCATATTTTGTAACCCTTCATTATTTTAGAATCGTCTTTACTTGATTTTTATGGTCGAAGTTAGCGAGTTTGCACTCTCAAGGCAAAGCAATTGAAGCCTTCGCTAATAAATGAAGGCTGAGCTCAATAGCAAACTTCTTGCTCTACGAATTTCCCATTGAGAAACTACTTTTGTAAAGAAAATACATGACATGACACAATCTTGTTTTACATTAACTAATTATTAAACCGGCTATAAACGCGTAAGCGATTTCTACGCCAGTAAAGAAGAAGAATTATTAAACTAAATTAAGGAAATCAATTCAAATATCTACATAAGCAAATTCACGCTTCGTATTAGATGAAGTAAGCTTAAGTTGGTGAAAAAAATATTAATTTGGAAACAAAAATTTTACTCGAAAGACATACTACCATATATAATAACGGGTGATTTTTTTGAGGTTAGGATTTTCATGCATTAGTATTTGACAGATCACGTGGGATTTCAGACATGGTGTCAAAGAGAAAGATGCTCAGTATGCTTTGACATTTCATCATGAATAGACTTACTAACGAGCAACGCTTGCAAATCATTGAATTTTATTACCAAAATCAGTGTTCGGTTCGAAATGTGTTTCGCGCTTTACGTCCGACAAATTTTGTTCAGCGATGAGGCTCATTTCTGGTTGAATGGCTACGTAAATAAGCAAAATTGCCGCATTTGGGGTGAAGAGCAACCAGAAGCCGTTCAAGAACTGCCCATGCATCCCGAAAAATGCACTGTTTGGTGTGGTTTGTACGCTGGTGGAATCATTGGACCGTATTTTTTCAAAGATGCTGTTGGACGCAACGTTACGGTGAATGGCGATCGCTATCGTTCGATGCTAACAAACTTTTTGTTGCCAAAAATGGAAGAACTGAACTTGGTTGACATGTGGTTTCAACAAGATGGCGCTACATGCCACACAGCTCGCGATTCTATGGCCATTTTGAGGGAAAACTTCGGACAACAATTCATCTCAAGAAATGGACCCGTAAGTTGGCCACCAAGATCATGCGATTTAACGCCTTTAGACTATTTTTTGTGGGGCTACGTCAAGTCTAAAGTCTACAGAAATAAGCCAGCAACTATTCCAGCTTTGGAAGACAACATTTCCGAAGAAATTCGGGCTATTCCGGCCGAAATGCTCGAAAAAGTTGCCCAAAATTGGACTTTCCGAATGGACCACCTAAGACGCAGCCGCGGTCAACATTTAAATGAAATTATCTTCAAAAAGTAAATGTTATGAACCAATCTAACGTTTCAAATAAAGAACCGATGAGATTTTGCAAATTTTATGCGTTTTTTTTTTTACAAAAGTTATCAAGCTCTTAAAAAATCACCCTTTATAACCTAGTGCTAGAACCTCTAAGGAACTTATTAACAATTTCTCAAAATATTTATTCTAAACCTTAAATAAAAAAATAAACTTTCATTGATCGGTAAGTTTATAGTTTTGTTTTCAAAAATACTCCCTTTAATAACAATTCTCATTTCATCTACAAGCACGTTTCTGAGCAAAAACAAAAATTGGCAAATTCATAGAAATTCACTACGTGATTTCATATCAAAATAGTCATAAAAAAATACCTGGAATTGTCTAAGGCACTGAAATTCCCATGATCAATGCCTAAAAAAACGATACCTCCCTTTTCTGTATGTCATCACTCAATTTTATTGCCTGTATAATTGCCAACAGTCATAATTTGCAAAGCTGTAAATTATTCGTCTGCTTATAACTAACTAACATGTTTACATACATATGTACATGTACATATATTGCACATGTATGCATAATTGAGTGAAATGCATACTACTAAATTGCAGTCGAATAGTTAATCAAGGTCATGTGCTCACATTAGTGGTTTAATTGATTTCTGAGATTGTCAGGAGTTGATTTGCAATTATTATTATCCATTTAGTTAACACCTACGTTTAGTTAAATACTAAAACATTTTCTAAGCAAGCTTCAAATTGTTAAATGTCAAGACAACCATAAATAATAGGAAAATTAGTTGCTTCATTATTACAAAAGCCGTTAATAGAAATAGAAAAGCATTTAAATAAATGCAAATTTTATACGAGTAATAACAGAGTTTTATTAGAGCTGAGATAACTGACACTCATATAACAAGGCGTAGTTTCTTTACCCATTAATTTAACACTGATTAAAGGTTTCATAATTGTTTCAACACCAGCTCGTAATTTTATTTATCGCAGTCATGCAATACATTACATAATACAATTAGGGACGAGCACAATTATAAAATGGAGTATGTATTAACTAAATAAGTTAATCTTTCCTTTTTGTGAAATTATCATATACATATGTAATTTTTTACGAAAATGTGTTTTTGATGCAAGGTTATACTAAAGTTAGTCATTCATTATCTTGTATAATTTATAATGATATTCCTTGTATCGAAAATTCTAAGAAAAGATATGGCGACTATAAAAAGTTTTCAAGACCGGAGCATACTCTTGTAGAACCTCCAAAGGTGGCTTAGTGACTGATGCCAAGAGCATACTGAAATTATGGAGGGAACTCTTCTCCAACCTGCTGAATGGCAGTGAAATCTTAACACCAGGTCATGGTGAACTCGATTACCCAAACGATGATGATGGAGCGGTTGTCCCATTGCCCGACGATGAAGAAGTTCATCTCAAGGACCACAAAGCGGCGGGGGCCGATGGATTGCCGTCCGAGGTATTCAAATACGGCGGCGAAGAAATTATAAGAAGCATTCATCAGCTTCTTTGTAGAATATTGTCGAACGAAAGCATGCCCGACGATTGGAATTTATATGTGCTTTGCCCAATCCAAAAAAAGCGTTGATTACAAGAACTTTATACTGATCGGATAATTAGTACGGCAGCTTTTTGAGATAGTGTTGCGACATTGACATATTATGGAGAGAAAAAGGCATATGGAAAATTTCGGATCGACAACTGAAAACTGAAAGACTAATTCGCGTATATATTGTATAAGCAGATGGACGTGACCATAAATAAACTTAGCTCGTCACGCTAATCATTTACATACATATACTTTAGAGGATCTTCGGTATGTCCTTCCGGGTGTTACTAACCTTGTGGCAAACTTAATACACCCTGTTCAGGGTATAACAAATTATGAGACCAAGCTTTTAGTAAATTTTTCGAGTACTTTTTGCACAGAATACACTGTAGTGTTAAGCAAAAAAGTTAAAACTTGAATTCAGCCCACAATAATATAAATTATATACAGATTGCATTTATTTAAAAAGTAGGCATTAAAAAAATAGTACACACTAGCCAGTATTGCAATTTATTAATTATTGTAATTTATACGCCATAAAACATTGTCGTTAAGATTATTTTATCACATATACTAAATAGTTTGTTTCCACGCTTACTCACAAAGATTTGTGTGGTGTGCTGAAAGATGAGTATATGACTATATGTGTATATACTTGTATACATATGTATATAATGTGCTATGTACATACAATATAATAGATATTTATAGGCAAATTAAATTGCAATATTTATGCAAGCATTATTATTCTGCAAGCTTTAAGCGGTTAATCCCACGAGTTATGGATTATAATTATAATTTAGACGGCTGTCAAATGAGAAGCAGGAAAAAAATTCTATCATAATGATGACTATATTAATTAATACAAATTGCATGTATAAGTAGTTCTTACTTTGAACTGCATGAAGCAAGATACTTTGTCGGCAGCATGTGCTAAGCGTTGAACACGAACGTTTAATTGAATTAGACAGTTTAAGATAAAGAAAATTATAAGCTTAATGTTGTCACGGCACGTGCATTTCTTTTAGAAGTAGTTTATATTTAGCATATACATATATACATACACATATAACATTTACAACATTTCATAACGCGATGTGATTGCCTTTTAGTTTGCATTTTTAATACAAATTGCCTTATTTCCTTATAATTAATTATATAGTAAGTTGTGACACTAATATCACGGTACAGCTGACAGTAGCAAAGTTGTAAGTTAAGTAAATTAATTTTATATGTGACAGTAGCAAAGTTTGCAAATGAGCAAATAATTAGTCTTTTAATAATAATGAAGCATCTTTATAGACAAAAAATATTAAAAATACTGTTAAAAACATTTCTTTATACACCACAAGCGCTCAAGACAAGACAATCGAGATTTTTGCCTTGCAAAGAGACGCAAGCTGTTTTCAATACACAATTTCTCGGCTTGCTTCTGTTTTCATGTCAAACAAGAAAAAACGTTAACTTCGGTTGCACCGAAGCTAAATACCCTTCACAGGTGCATTTCTGTTCGTAACTATCTGTTCAGTTTGTATGGCAGCTATATGCTATAGTAATTCGATCTGAACAATTTCTACGGAAATTACATTGTTGCCTTAAAAAATAATCTATACCAAATTTCGTGAATATAGCTTGTCAAATGTGAAAGTTTTCCATACAAGAACTTGATTCCGATCGTCCAGTTTGTATGGCAGCTATATGCTATAGTGGTCCGATATCGGCCGTTCCGACAAATGAGCAACTTCTTGAAGAGAAAATGACGTTTGCAAAATTTCAAAAGGATATCTTAAAAACTGAGGGACTAGTTCGTATATATACAGACAGACACACAGACGGACATGGCTAAATCGACTCAGCTCAACATACTAATCATTTATATATATACTTTATAGGGTCTCCGACGCTTCCTTCTGGGTGTTACAAACATCGTGACAAACTTAATATACCCTGTTCAGGGTATAAAAATATTACATGTAAAAGCAACAACAAAGTTATCAAGTTTAATTCATGCAAGAGAGTATGCGGATGCCTCACTAAAATGGTATAGCGGCTTGTCGAAGGGGGCCGTCGCCCCGGACGCAACGTCTTGGGGGGCGGCACAGTTTAACTTTCACAGTTTCTCTATGCTTTGAATGTAACAAATACTTTTATTTCTCCAAATTTTCAAAAATGGTATTTAAAAACTCCAATTCGAGCAGCAATTCCTGAAAATTGTGTAAAAAGTGTACAAGATATAGGGCGAAAATGGGTTTTTTCTATGGCTTTTAATAATATATTTTTTCTCATCTATAAATATATATATTTTTTTTTATAAACAATTTAAGGCCAAAATTGTGGTCAAAAATCGATTTTCTTGAGAAACCGCCATTATGTCAAAAAATATTATTTTGCCTACTTCTTCGATTAATTACTACATTTAGCCTTACTTACTATAGTGGTCACCGCAAAACGTCTTTGTTGAGATGACTTCCGGTGATCAGTTGTAGTTACTTTCCAAATAAATATTTTTAGTATTACTAAGACACTGTTAAAAAGTACCATAATATGTGTACACATTTTCGGTTCAAGAAATTTAAAAGTTTTCTCAGAAAAAATTATTACAAAATTCACATTTTCTAGCCTTCTTACTATATATGTATAACTCCTTAAGAAAGGGCGTCACGGATTAATGTTTACTTCAGTCAAAGTACTCCTAAAAAGTAAAAAAAAAACTTTTAATTGGAAATGTGTGACGAATTCAACCGGCTTCATATCGCTCCTGAAGGGCTCTGAGAGTTCCTTTTCATGCAAAATATATGTAACGGGTGATTTTTTTGAGGTTAGGATTTTCATGCATTAGTATTTGACAGATCACGTGGGATTTCAGACATGGTGTCAAAGAGAAAGATGCTCAGTATGCTTTGACATTTCATCATGAATAGACTTACTAACGAGCAACGCTTGCAAATCATTGAATTTTATTACCAAAATCAGTGTTCGGTTCGAAATGTGTTTCGCGCGCGTGTTTTGTTCAGCGATGAGGCTCATTTCTGGTTGAATGGCTACGTAAATAAGCAAAATTGCCGCATTTGGGGTGAAGAGCAACCAGAAGCCGTTCAAGAACTGCCCATGCATCCCGAAAAATGCACTGTTTGGTGTGGTTTGTACGCTGGTGGAATCATTGGACCGTATTTTTTCAAAGATGCTGTTGGACGCAACGTTACGGTGAATGGCGATCGCTATCGTTCGATGCTAACAAACTTTTTGTTGCCAAAAATGGAAGAACTGAACTTGGTTGACATGTGGTTTCAACAAGATGGCGCTACATGCCACACAGCTCGCGATTCTATGGCCATTTTGAGGGAAAACTTCGGACAACAATTCATCTCAAGAAATGGACCCGTAAGTTGGCCACCAAGATCATGCGATTTAACGCCTTTAGACTATTTTTTGTGGGGCTACGTCAAGTCTAAAGTCTACAGAAATAAGCCAGCAACTATTCCAGCTTTGGAAGACAACATTTCCGAAGAAATTCGGGCTATTCCGGCCGAAATGCTCGAAAAAGTTGCCCAAAATTGGACTTTCCGAATGGACCACCTAAGACGCAGCCGCGGTCAACATTTAAATGAAATTATCTTCAAAAAGTAAATGTCATGAACCAATCTAACGTTTCAAATAAAGAACCGATGAGATTTTGCAAATTTTATGCGTTTTTTTTTAAAAAAAGTTATCAAGCTCTTAAAAAATCACCCTATATAAGTATAAGGAAATAATTTAAAAAGATGGTTTTCTCAAAAATATGACAACAGGTTTCTACGGTCACTCTAAGAAATCACATTTTTCTATTCTACCATACCAGGGAACCTACAACCGGTGTTGTTAGCAGTATGAAAACATTTGCCATTATTGTGCCAGAACTTCGTTAACAATCTTGTAAAGCAGTTTTTTGATTATTGAAATTGGTGATGCAAAACACACAATAAGCGTCTCTCTCTGCCAGAACTTACTCTTCTATATGTGAATTCTGGTCAATCTGTCAAACGCTCAACTGCTTTGATAGTAAAAGCTAATAGAAATACATATGTATGCATGTATGTATGTATGTACTTCTGAGAGAAAATTAGTAGAAAACTTTTTATTACAAGTTCTTATTCAATTATAATATACTTGGCTATAGTATTCCAATATGAACAATATGTCTAAAAATTGAACTGTTGAATACTGTTGATGTTTCCTTCCAGGTATTATTAACTTCATAGCATCGTGACCCGGTTCATGGTATAATTAAGTTGTTTAACTGCCAGGTTCTAAAATAAACTTGACCAACCCCTTTACTCAACAATTAAATTCATTGCACATCACTATGACGTTTTCAGTCCAATGAAGTGCTGTCTTTTAAATCTCAAACACAAAAATTATTTGTTTATGCTAATAAGGCCACACACAGAGCGAAACGTGCCATAACTGATAAATTACCGCTTGAATTACGGGCTAATAAAATGTCGTCCAGTTAATTTCATACGTGATTGGCATTTGAAAATAAATGTTTAATTTATAATTTCAAAATAATGACAAAAAATGTCAAGCGAATTATATGTTTGCCCATAGTGCTTAAATGAAGTATAGAATCTCAAAAACTAATTTTATGATTGATCAAAATTTTTTAGAAATTGTTATAATGTTTTTAAGAAGTTCATATGTGCAATTTCCATCTTTTGCTGAAACTGAATTATTATGTAAACATTTTTTTATGTAATTTTCACAGTTAATATTTATTTTACGGCAACAATTCTTGTGTAACACCACAATGCAGCACACGAAAAACTCGCCATTTCCTTACCACCAACATTTTACCACAATTTATTTATTTTTCCTACTTCAATACAAGAGTTAAGTAAATGAAAATACTCACTGTAATGTTTGCGCTCCTTAACGGTGTAGTAAACATCTTGAAATTCGACATCTTTCGATGGCTTCAGACAGGCGTTATGCTCCATCGTTGCGGCTACGATGTCTCGTCTACACTTTATTTATGTATGTATGTATTTTGCGCAATAACTTGTTGTTATTGTGGTTGTTGAAATATGATTGGAATGTTATTTTTCTAACGCCGCATTTAATTTTTTTTTGTCGCTTTACTCAATTTTCTGTTATCGCTCAATTTACCTTTTCGGTGAAACGTGTTGCGCTTTCAAAATGTTGCATTAAAGTACTTAAAAATGTGTTCAGAAGTGTAAAGTATGAGCTGTAAGTAAAACAAATGCGAACACATAGTAATTTTAGAGTATTTTATATAATTTATCGTCAATGTTAATATGAAACTTTCTATTCTATGAATAAATGTTGAATAAGTATGTATAGGTCTCAAGTTATATAAAATAAAGTATGTGCAATATATGTACATATGTGTACATATGTATGTACATATACCTGTGTAAGCTAGTAGATACATATGTATATACATATATGTACTTATGTATTACTAATGAACAGTCACGGGCAAAGATACAGCAACAGCTTAAACCGTCATAATACGCAATACCTAAATGATTCAAGTGAGTGTATGGCAAATATGAATTTCGATTCCACCATATCAAAAATTTCCAAACAAATCGATTATTTTAAACAATTATCTAGACGATTACAAAGTCATGCGTAAGCGTAACCTATTTAAATTATTTTGAAATGAACGTTTTTATATTTAAGAAGCTAACATTATTGCATAACATTAACACTACTCATGTAAACTAGGTCTAGAGCATGTGAATAAAACAGAGAGTGAAATTTTATTAGCATTAGTTCCGAACTAGTACGAATGTCAATAACATTCTCTGTTGGTATTGTATAATGAAGTAGCTTTGAAGGGAAAAGCAAATATTTAATTAAGCTCATGTAGTCTAAATACATACACTATAAGCTTTGAGGTTAATTTTTTTTTTACTTTTTTCTCTAAATTATATAAAAATAAATTTAAAAACCGCTTAGTAATGCAAAGTTCTAATTGAAACGTAAGTAAACACATGTAAGTCCTCAAATAATAGGTTGCTTCATATAAACTATTAGAGATTTTTAAACTGACTTTAGAACTTCAAAATACAAGGAGTGCTGATCAACATATCAATAAAATAAAGGAATTGGTGCTTGAGAATCGACGATTAACAGTCAGAGATCTTAGTGGAATATCGGAGAGATCAGTGAAAACCATTTTAAAAGATCACTTGGGCCTAAGAAAAGTGAAAGCAAGATTGGTTCTAAAATTGTTAAATTTTTTCGAAAAACAGCGTAGCGTGAACTTCTGTGAAACAACGCTTTCCGATTACCATGTAACGTATTATTGCTGGCGATGAGTCTTGAATCAACGCTTACCACCCGGAAACAGACGAGATCTGACGAATATTGAGGCAAAGGTGAGCTGATGCCGAAAAAAACACGTCAAAGCAGGTTCTTCGATTATCGCGGTGTGGTGCACTCCGAATTCCTTCCGACCGGCCAAACTGTCAACAAGTGAAACTATTTGAGTGTCAAGCGTCGTTTGCGCGAAGCTATTTGTAAAACAGTACCGTAATTAAGGACCGACAACTCTTGATTTTTGTGCCACGATAATGCACAGTCGCATGCTAAATTGATTCTTCGTGATTTTTTCACCAAATTTTCAACCAATATCGTGGAGCAAAAACGATGATTCGCCTGACTTTGCTCAGTGTGACTTCTGGCTATTCAGCAAACTCAAACTCAAATTTTTATTTAATTTGTGATTAAACAGGTTTTACCTTATTTATTTTTTTGAACGCATTGTCTGAATTTAAAATTAAATTTTTTCTTGTGAATCACTTTGAGAAAGTCTTTCTTGCCAGACAGCTTATAAAAATTTAAATTAAGTATATGCGATTAATATCAGATTAAACTGTCTGAGCGCTGGGCTATATATTACGAAGACTATTCCATAAAGATGACCTTAGAAATGAAATGAGAAAATTTTGTAAAAAATGGGATTTAGTTATCAACATAACCTCCTCTTGGCGCCATACACATGATTCAGAGAGTCTCCAACTTTTTTAGCCCAATAGATATATACTGGAATTTAGCTAAATGTAGAGAATACGGTTGGTGGGGCAGCGATTCGTACCATAATCGACCAATTTGATCTTCGCGAGGTGTACTCGGAGCCAGAAATTACACGAAGGTAAATCAAGTGAATACTGTGCTTGCTCAATGATATTTGTTTAACACAAATACGTTAAAAATTTTGTAAAATTCGACAAACACTACTGAGGTCGACTGACATAAACAGCTGCTGTAAACAGACTGGTTGACAGATCACGCTAATTTATGGCATCACAATTAAGGACAGTTGTACAAACCTAGGAAAAAAAATTACCTGTATTCCATATAAGCGGGGGATGAGAGGGGAAATAAAGAACTCCTAATGCTTTCTTAACAGGGCGTATTTCACTGAGCAAAACTGTGTAAAGAGGCAATCAAAAAGGAAGATATATGGTACATATGTATGATCTAGGTACTGAAGATTAGAGGGATGAGTTAGCCCTCTGAGACGCTGCCGAGAACTTGTTTGCAATAAAAAACCTCGAGAAGCTGGATAAGACATATTCAACAGGTTTGCCCTAAGGACGAAGAGACGCTAACAAATAAAAAACTTTTTTTATTTCACGAAATTCAGCACTAAAATCTCCAAACAAAATGTTGAGTTCGGATCACTATAGCATAAAGCTGCGATTCACACTGCTCGATCAAAGAAGCACATGTGAAGAGTTTTATTCTTTAAATTAAATAAATGTATTTAAAGTTATGTGTTTATTTTTTAACGCCTACACTACTTTGCAAAAAAATTACACTGTATTACATTTGATATTCATTTCCATTTTAGAAACAGGTTTTTAAAAGAAAACTACTCCTACCAGTAATCTGTCGTTGACAGCTTGCTAATTAAGTGATGTCTGTAAACTAGTACAATTAGCATACAAGTACTAACTGTTAATCTAAAGCAAAACATTTTCATTATGGCATAACATATTATTGGCACCACAAGCAGCTAGAGACGATTTTCCATGTATATACTTGTATGTATCCAATTAAGTAGGAATAAATAAAAATCTTTATTGCTTAATACAAATACTAATTTATAATAAGTAAATATTTATTTACATATTTACAACGCATGTTTGCATTTGGCGTGCGACTTAATAACCTAAAAAGTCTCTTACTTTCTATCTCCCGGCATCTATCTAAAAAATGATACAAATATACTTGGTACACATGTCAACATACATATACATATATATTTTATTATTCTTCTTTGCCATTCGCAAATAAATCATAATTCTTTATCTGCCCAAGCAGTCAAGTCAAGCCGGGTAGCGCCGAAGCAACGTGTGATTCATGTCTAGCTGTCATTACTGACACCTCATTAAATATGCGCATGTATAAAGTGTGTTTTTATTTTTCTAGCCGGTTGCTAAAACGGCTGCCTGATTTTTAATTTGCGGTATCAATAGTGAACAGCATAGCGAAAGCGAGTCTTAGGTCAGTAATACCAAACATTTTCGACTTCTTGTTTTTTGGAATATTGTTTGGTATTTTTCCACCCGGCTCTTTCCGGTTTGGCGTAAGTCTCTCGACTGCTGTAATTTTCCTTTCCGTTGAAACAAGTTTTGGTTAAGCCTTTTCTAATAACCGGTAAACATTTTATGGATGAATATTCAATACAATTCTAGGATTTTTAATTAGTTTATTGCTTTGACACTTAAGCGAGACAGCATTTATAACAGATATGAGAATACATTGTTTGTAAATATGTTTCAGACAATGATTATGCAGAATATTCCAGTGGTTTGAAGTAAAACTTTTCGAATTATTCGTTCGATTACGCATTTGCATAAATTAAAGCTTTGCTTTTTTAATTTCTTTGCTCCTCCTTTAATTGTGGGGAACTTCTGCTTTTAACTCATATATTTTCCAATAGTGAACTTAAATGTATCCAGAAAGTTTATTTTTATATTTTAGTGCCTCATTAAGATATTGGCACTTTATACCAATTAATTTTGCCTCTTTTACTTTTCATTTTGTTAAACACAAATTCCTTACTACCTTCAAAAAATCTTTATGTCACGTCATTTACTGAAAATACCTTTTGTCCATTTCTCAGAAATGTACTTTGAAGCCGCGCTATTATGCCCAATCATGCCACGCTATCTTCAGCTGTCCTTTGATTTTGCCTCCACACATTGTTTTTATGGGGCTTTTAACTACTTATATCCATTAAAAAAGCTGCGGTTATTTATAGAAAATAGTGCGTAGTCATCTACAATATGCAAACACTCAAATAAATTTCTATATGTTCCTATATACACATATCTATAAATATATACAAGTACATGCATAAAAAGATACGTAAGTAGAACATTTCTGATCGTTGCTTCAGTTTGTCTTGCGTTTTGTAACAAACATAAGCCGTTTTTACTTCCCAGACCTTGTTGAGTAGGTAATGGAATAAACAACTCGTAAAAATTACATAAACTTACATTGTTACAAAAGAAGCACCCGGAAGTTCCCCGAGTAAATGATAAATCGTCAGGATAGTGTTGGAGAGATGGCAAGAGAGCTCGACATCTCTCACAAGTCCGTTCGAATGATTTTGATGGATACTTTGGGTTTGAGACGCGTTCTTACTCGACTCGTCCGGATAAATCAGAATTTTCTTTCAAAAGGAGTACCGTAAACAGGTCTCTTTGGACATGCTTGATCGTGCGAGTTCCGATCCCACATTCACGGAGATCATTATAACTGCCAATGAGCAGCCGTTTCCTGTCGACTGAATAGATAAAACACAATTCGCTCAAAAAGCTGAAGTACATCCCCAAAAGTTCGAAAGAAAAGTGTTTCGAGGACTGGAAAGATCGTTGCCATAAGTGTATAACATCTCGCGGGGATGTGGGAATTACATTGAAGGCGACAAAATAAATATTGATGATTAATTAAATATTTTTCGTTTTATTTACAGTTTCTGGGTACACAATGTAAACCTTATAAATCTCATAGACGAGAACAATGAAGTAGAAACTAAGCATACAAAGAACTGGTATAAATCTTATAGACTGGCATAACCAAGGAGAATTGAACCAACACATATACATAGACATGTATAATCAAGTAGATGGCTGTCATAATCAAATAGAATTGTATCGAACACACAACTAGTATAAGTCTCCAAGACGGGTACAATTAAATAGAATTTAATCATAGAAGCAATTGAAAAATCTCATTAACTATTATGATAAAATAGTAAAACCGCCAATTGCATATATTTTCCTATTACAAGTCACCGTGTTCAATTATGCGAAAAAATTAATCCTCTTTTTCTTCTTCTTTATAATCTAAAGTATCGTCCAATTTATTCCCCTTGGACAAACCGTCAACGGCAAGTTTTATGTGGAAGTCCTCGAGAAACTCAAACGAAGGGTCAGTTGCGTCCGACAAGACATCGCAGCCAATGCCGGCATCCCATTGCTTCCGCAGCTGCCCTACAGCCCAGAAACTTAAAATAATATGAAAACAAGAAAAACTTTTCAAAATAGTAGATTATATAGAAATATTTGCCTTGTTTGTTTAGTTTTTGAATTTTATTTGTCTTATTTTAAATTTTAATTGTACTTTACATTAATTTGTACATATTATTTTTTATGATTTTATTATATTTTTTTTAGTTTATTATTATTTTTATGTTTATTTTTTGTTTTTAATTTTTTTATTGATTTTTTGTTTTGTTTTTATTTTATCTAATTTCATCAATTAAAGTACGTATTTCACCAAAATTCACTCAAACCCGTTTTTGTGACGTTAAAAGAGTATTCCTCTTTCTACGCAAAATGTAAGCTCTGATAGGCATAAACAAATGTGTATTATGTGTGTGTGATAAATAGTACAACAAATATTTTTTACGCATATTCTGAAGCATAAAATTGTTAATAATATGCAAACATGATCATTTCGCAGACATTAATTAACAAAGACGCATGAATATAGAAAAAAATTATTAAAAAAAAATAAAATGAATATTAATACGCAAAGTGAAGTGAATGACTTACGAAAATTTTAGAGCTGGATTGAGCATGGAAAATAAATTGATTATACAAAAAAGATTCTTAAAGCTGAAGCAATATAATCAAAGTCCACTTGTATTTCCTACTCCATCAAAAATTTCTAGAAGTTTACCAAAATATTTCGCCACAGTGAAGCAATTGCGGAAGGTTAAAATTTGCCGAGTCATTTGAACGACTTTTTAACATACTTATGTACGTATTTTAACATAATATAGGAATGTTAACATGTTTAACAGTTTATTGGAGGTATTGAATGTACCGTCAAACGGTGTGTAATTAAATAATTAGAAGTCACTTGATATATGCATATGTAATTATTACATAACAGTTATTACGTATATATATAGTTATAATTAATAACTACATACATATATTGTATGAATTAATTGTCTCATGTGGTAAAATGCTTTATTAGAACATTAAATTATTTTCTTATTAGTCAAGTATGTTTAAGCGATGAGTTCACACATGCAAATTAGTAATTATTCATTATTAAGTACGAAGTGTATACTCGTTACTGCATCTACCGTTATATTTAATTGCTGTGCGAGAAATTGAGCGGAACGGAGTTAAGCTTTGACTTTAGTTGTAAACAAAAATGAAGGTGTGTCGATACATAATTATGTAACATCAGCTGCTAATTGTACATTGTCTACTATACACGTATGTATACATCTGTACGTGAGAGTAGTCATTAAACACCGCTTATAATCTAACATTACTATTTACACAGCTGTAATGGAGTCAGAATAATTATTGGGAATTATTGCATCCGCAGTTAAAAGCTGTGCAATCAGAATATTTGAACGTAGATATTAAAAGGCGCACGATACAATAAAGTGTCTAACGCAAATAATCCTAAATAATCGTGAGTATTGAAAATTACAATCCACTTTAATTAATATATTACGCAACCTTTTAATGTTTTGCTTGAAACCGCTTCCAAAACACAGAAAGAGCTTTTTTCAGCTTCAACATGTTCCGTCGAGTCATCGCTGTTATAAAAAAAAATATATTGTAGACTTGCCTTTGGTTGCTCTAATCGCCTACCAAATCAAAGTCACACACTTACAATTAGGAATTTTTTTATTTGTAATTTTAATTTTTTATCGTGATAGGCGTCTCTTAGTTCCGGGAAAAGAGTCAGAATATTTACAATGAGAGCTTAAGAGTGCTAACGCCAACGTGCGCATAATTTATTTACTTCAAAATAAACATGATTTTTGAAAAATAAGCTTACACGGCAATTACCCGTTTTAATTGTTAAGCTATGAAACAATTAAAGGGTTGTGTATGGGTGTGTTAATAACGCTGATGACCACAATAATATTATTACTTCTCCAGCAAATTTAAAAGCGAAATTATGTCAGTAAACTTTTATCGTCATACATTCATACAAAAAAACACAAAAAAGTAATAATACCCTTTACAAATACAAAAGATTATTTACAAGAACTTGATTCGCAACGTTCAGTTGGTATGGCAGCCAATATGCTATAGTTATCCAATCTGAACAATTTCCTCAGACAGGCCGAATTTTGTGAAGACATCTCGTCAAATGAACAAATTTTCAATGCAAGCACTGAATTCTGACCGTTAGTTTGTATGGCGGCTATTTGCTATAGGGATTCGATATAGGCGGATCCGGCAAATGAGCTTCTCGGGGAGAAAATGGTATGTGCAAAATTTCAAATCGATATCTCAAAAACTGAGGAACAAGTTCGCGTATATACAGTCATAAAAACGGAGAGAAGGGTCTTCTAAATTTCCTTCTTGACAAACTTTCGGGTATAAGGATCAAGGAATCGCAGGCGATGAGTTCATTAAGTACATTTTGTTACATAACCTAACCTTATATTAAATATTTAAGTATAAATATTTAAATCAATTTATTTTAAATTAAAAGTTATTCACAATAGAGTATTAAAATAAGTGCTGCATATCAATTCGATCGATACTTTTGAAGATCGAAAGGAATTGATTTGTCACTTCACACATAATCTGTGTTTCAATTCGATTTAGAAAGTAAAATTATTACATCATTAGACCTTTCAGTGCCGAAAAGTGTACTTTTGCAGCAAAAAGTGTTTCTCAATAATAAAGTAAAACCAAAACTCAATTCTGTTACGATAGGCGATGTTTACTACCTTCCAATAAAATCAAATATAATTACCTATTAAAAATATATGAAAATTAGTGTGTTTAATACCTTTCAAATTAACTATTTTTTATTATTGTGGCATATGCATTTATAATAACTTAAACGAAAATTCTTATTCGATATGAGTTACACAAATAATACAAAAAATGTTATGTGTGAAAAAATTAAAGTTTCTAATAAAAAGATACATTTATTTTTTATTTCTAGTATTATATTATATTTTTGATTTTATGTTTAAAAACTGTATACTTAATTAGACAGTAACCATTATTTATTACGATGTCATTATTTTTTATATATTGCAATCTTAATACTTTTCTGGAGACACTTACTTTCTCAATCAAAGCTCCTTTCAATATACCCGTTCCAATCTGTATCTTAAAACGTAATTTTTTGCAGCTTCCCACACAAAATCGTAGCCGGTTTGAATTTCAACAGTTGTTGTTTAGCACTTACTTACTTATATATTTTAAATTTATTTATTTGTGATTTCAAAAACACAAAGTTTTTTGCCAGATTTTATCGGTACATTGCACGCCAAAACAAATTTTAATGGTTATTTCTCCAGCAAAAAGCTAAATTATACGATTTTTATGCATCAAAGGCTTTGAACTTTAAATCGTTAAAAGCAACTGTTTTCGCTAATACAGATATTTTTTGTTTAAATTTCTAATGCAAATTTTTATTACAAATCACACTGCTTGAATTTTAATTACAAGTAAGGTTTCGGCCTTCATATTTTTACACATTTCATATAGTTGTTAATTGATTTTCTTGTTCTACAGGTGGTTTGTGTGACGATAATAAGCGATAAATTTATTTTTGTTGTGTGGCAATTTTTAGCGCTGTTTTTTACTGAAGATAGTTCTTTTTTTTGGTTTCTTTATTAAAAAAACACCTTTTTACATGTATCAATTACTTTTATGAACAATTGTTGTTGACAATTTATAATGTTACATTGTTTTATAAACTGTTCTCAACCATAAATCGAATGCAGTTCAAAGCTGTTTCTTGGCTCGTTTATTTTCCTTTTTAACATAAGTTATGCGGATGTTATGTGCATGTTTATACATGTTTATTATTTTCCGTTAATAACACAATTTTTATTTCATATGTATTTTTATTATTTGCTGTCAATAATTAACTTTTTATAAAGATATTTATTTTTTATCTTTTTTTATTTTAGTCTATAATAATAATTGTTTTTTTTTATTAATTCAAGATCGCTTTCGGTGTGCACTTTGCTTCCAAAAACTCATTAATTTAATACGTTTAAATTAGAATTAGTTAAACAAACTTGCTATTCGAAAAAAACTAACGGCAAAGTATCGCATATACATAAGTATGTGTTTTTCTTAAATCACTCCTATTTTTAATTATTCATTATTTTCATTTGTAATTTTATTTTTAATTTTTTTTTCATTTACGTATTATACACTCTCCTTTATGGCAGTAACAAAAACAAAATTTAAAGGATTCGTTTATCGTAACTCGCTTGATACTATTGTGTTATTCCCTTACATGCGCGTTTCCATCCGCTCCACTGTGAAGCACGAATGCGAATGAATTCGGTCGAAGTTGGAGCTCGCCGCCAAAAGTCGATGTGCCAGACCACAACAGCCAGCACATGCGGTTGCGTCGCGACGAGCATTGCCGCTGCCGTTGCTGTTGCTGCTTCTTTCTGCTTTTGCCTATGTTATTGTTTGTAGTTGTTTCGCACAGAAAACAGTGGTCATTGGGGAGTTTGGGGTTGTCAGCAGCAACAACACTTGCTACATAAACAGCGGCAACAGTTGTTCTGTTTTCGTTTGTTATTATTTAAATCAGCTTTGTTTTTGTTGTCAACAGCGAAAGCGAATATGCAAAACAAAATAAATACGTAAAAATAATAATTGAAAATGTGTGTGTAAGTATATAATACAAATAAACAAACAAGCAAAAATTGTTTATGGCGCGGACACAATGTCAGAAAATGAAATCGTAAAAAATATACACACACAACAACTATGCCTCGGAGTAGGTGGAGAAGCGCGAAAGAAAGGTATGCGTGCGAAAATTTCCGCAATTACCGGCAAACTCAAAGTAATTTATTTTCATTCAATTTGTTTTTGTATTTTTCTTATATACTATTCTCATTTTAATTTCAAAGAAATCTAATGAAATCTTTTCTTTATTCAGTTATTTATGTTAATACACACTCTTACACAATATATATCGTCTAATGATACTATTCATAAGTATGTATATATATACATACATATGTATATTTTTAGGTTAGTTTATTGACATGAAGATATGGCGGTTTTATTAATAAAAAACCAAACAAGCCAAAACGTTAACTTCGGTTGCACTATAATACCCTTCAAAGGTTCATTTGTTATCGCAAAAACAGATACAGGGCTTATGCCGAGGTTTCCGGTGATACTCAAATTTGTTTGCATTTTGCACTATTTCTTCTCTTGAACCTTCTCTATGATAAACGTTCTCTGTCTATGATAAACGTTCTCTGCAATATGTTTTAGTTTAACGGGAGTTTTTTTTTAGGTTTTATCAACAGAGAAGGCTGCAATCATGGCAGCAGTGGAGGACCTTTTTTTTGGCGCCGCCGGAGATCGCTTGTCATTTCAAAAATATTTAATATTTTCTTTCAAAATTTTTTTTGTGTACTCTTAAAACATGTATAAATATACCCTCAAAATTTTAAAACGATTGATTGACTAGTTTTGTTTTATTTGATCCCAAAAAATGCCTTTTTCACACTAGGTGTGCCCCTTAAATAGACAACAAAGACATTTTTCACAATGCTAGTGCAAATATTTTTTCATTTGCTATATAGTGCAATTATTGTTATGAATCTTGATTTGGGGTCCTTACATAGGCTAAAGTTTTCCACTTTGATGTATATGAATATATTTGTATTATTCACTTCGGGTGTTAACGACCCTTTATTGTTATTGAATACGCATAAGTACCTACATATGTATGTATGTATGTATGTACATATGTATATTCGACGAATAAAAGCAACTGAAAAACTACTTACTTTTAATTTTAATTACGTATACGACTAGGTGCCTTTTGACAAATACACCCGGCAACCAAAGTCGCTCGCGTCACCTTGCTCTTTTTCCCCAGCTTTTGTTGTTATAAAGTGAGCTTATTGAATTTTAAAACAAAGCAGTCGAATTTTTAATCTCGGATCAGCTAATGCAATATTTTTTAATTTTACCTTGGCAGGAATACACAGGAAGCTTTGCTATTAACGTAGAAGGACAGTCGCAAATAGAAGAAACATTTTGATGCTTATTTAACCAATATTAATTAGCAATTGCTCGATATCAATCTTAATTAAGAATAAAACCTAAGAAGAACTGTATGTACTTATAAATGTGCATCCGTATTTTCTGTGCTGATTTATCAGATTTATACCTATGTACATCATCTTTATGTATTTTCGATAGATTTTACGCATTAATATCTTAATTATCCATTTGTGAAAATTACGATACATCACCGAATTTGGACAATTTTAAACGCGGGCTTCAGGAAATTCCGGAAAGAAACGAGAAGAAATGAAATACACATCAAAGTACTCAAGTAATACAGTGATAAATAAACTGTTTTTATAAGAAATAAAAATTACAATTAATTATATAATAGTATATACGTATAAACACATAGAGCTCAACAATTTTTATAATAAATTTATAAACGTTTTGAATTATATTATTCTATGAATATTCAAATATTGTATGAACCATCTCGACGCTGAAAACTTTGTTCTTATTTTTTTACCAACACCCTGCATTTACGTCTTATGTTTATATCACAATACAACTATGTTATGCACTCACGTGTAGTGGAGTTCTTTGACATTCTAACACATGTTATTTGTTTTGATTACACCGGGCAATGTTTTCTTTTTAAAAAATTTAAATAAGTGTAATAAAACGGAAAATATAATGGGGTCCAACAAGCTGGAGTATGATTCTTCTTTGGGTGGGCATGTGAGTTTGCCTACGCATGTACAAACATTTCGCTATGCCGCTAATGTTGTGAACGAAATGCGGCAACTTATTGATGAAGTCCGCAATCCTGTCAGTCGCAAATTAGTCTTCCAAACTTTGCCTAAACACATGCGTCGACGAGCCATGTCCCATCATCCAAAACGTTTGCCACGCAAGTACCGGGCAGCACATCGATCTCAAATGTCTAAAGCTGGCAAACCACAGCAGACAAAGCGACCGTCGCGCAAATTTCGACGACGTCCCGGTAATCTATTACGGGATTACTTGAGACGTCAACGTAAAAATATTTGGCTAGAAACTCATATTTGGCATGCAAAACGTTTTCACATGGTTGAACGTTGGGGTTACAAGCTACCACAGTCAAGCTGTGATAAAACATATAGGGCATGTTATCGTGCTTCAGCCGAACACTGTTTACTGCAGGATATGTCATTTTATGCATGCATAGAATTAAAGGGAAAGTTAGCAGATTTACGTATAGGCTTTGCGAGATTAAGCAGCACTTGTTGTGGGTTTAGTATAGCTGCTAAGACATACCTCACTGGACGAAGAGAAGGCAGCATCGACTTATTTAGAGATGGTAAATATCCGGAATATGCGCTGGGACGAATTTCTTTTATGTGGCAACCAATAAGTAACAATGAGACAAAAGATGAGGAGGAAATTCCTCGTACCTTATGGCTTTGGGTGCATCCAAGTGCCTATCCAGCTGTAGTAGAGGAACTAATAAAAGTTTTCGAAGTGACTCCTTTAAATAGCATTAAAGTGCCTATAGAAACAGATGAAACAAAGCATTCTACTCGCGAGCTGCCAGAGGATAATAAATGTAACTTTATTATAATTTAGTGTATATTTTTATTTTTGATGACATACATTTACAGCATCCAAGCCAATAAAACCCAAAGAATTGCGGCGTTTACAATTCATGACGAAAACTTTAGCCTTTGAGCATATCAAAAGATATGGTAATGTGAAAACCGGCGTAAAAATGAACGAATTAAAAGATACTATGAATCGCTTCCGACTCACTGGTCATCTGGCACAAAGTGTACTACTACACACATTCAAGCCTAAGAACTTGAAAGATGGCACCGCCTCCACTTGGCTACATACGTTATTTGAACAAAATCCAGACTTTAAAAGTATACATGAAAATCAACTGGAGTTTTGGCAGAACTGCAGTGATGTGGGCTCATCTGCCGAATTACTTTCTAACATGATATTGGCGCTTAATATTGAAGATCCTCGTTTGAACCGTCCAAAGAAACGTACGAAAGCGCAACACAAACAGCCTTTAAGCGACAGCAGTTCAGATTTTCTATTTAATATGCCTGATAACTTAGCACAAAGCATTCTATGGGATACAAAAATACGCGATGGGCTATGCAAGAGCATGATAACCCCCAGTGAATATAGTAAACTACGCGCCAAACATGCTGTGGTGCCAGGTGTGCGTTGTCAATTTGAAGAAGACATGCAAGCAGTTCCCGTAATACTTATACAACGTCCAGGTTCACAACGTCCGCAATATAAACGCTTAGGATACGGCTGTGGTTGGGACGTAATAATACCCGCTGGTTATGGCATGCCTATTTGGTTGTCATTAATTATGTGGGGCGCTAAACCAGGTGGTCTGCGTGAATTCGAATCAATCGCACGAGAAATGGGCACAGAGGAGTATTTGCCCGACACTATTGCTGGTATGTGCAACTTTTTTGAATAATTTTTTCTTATAGTTATATTAATGAAGTATCTTCATAAAATATAGGTCGCGTGCTGGCGAACACGCGTCATCATGAATTACGTGCCAAATATTTCCGCAAACCACCAAATAGGCGACAAAACTATCGAAAATTGGCAATAATTAGTCCCTTCCGTGCGCCATTTTCCGAACTAGTACGCGATTGGAGCAGCAGTGTTTCTGCACAGGGCAACGCATTAACTCAAACCTTTCACATACTACGTGATCGCGCGCTATTACAGCAATTACTGCTACATATACAAGGAAAGTGTAAAACATTTCCCACTGAAATACCCGAAAATTCTCTAATACAATTGCACTTTCGTATGAAATCGCGCGGTAATTTAGAGGACTACTCGCTGATTTGTTTGCCGACACGTGGCGATTTTAAACGTAATCTCAAACAAATTAAGAAATCAAATCATGAGCCCGTCTTCAGCGAACCACTACTGCCGGATTTGGCTGAACGCGAACGCAAACAACTGCGCCAAACTCATAAAAAGCTCTTAAAACGTTTACGCGCGCGACGTGTGCGGGAAAAACGTAAACTACAGGTTTGTTTGTTTGTATATCCACGTAAATTTGTAATTTATTTATATTATTATTTATTTGCACAAAGGAAACAAGCACTACTCGCGTGTATATCAGAGCCGCCAATACCGCAACGCTTGTAGCAGCGCAATTAGAGCGCATGTGCAAGCTGTGGCTGCCGGAGGATTTTGCTACGCTTTATACTGTGCGCAAGCAATGCCAGCGTGAAGTATTCGGCTATGCAACGACAGCGCATTTCAGTTATACCGAGGCGACAGTCTGCGCCGTGGGCTATGTAACGCCGGCCGGCTTGCAACAATTGCTCACATTATGTCGGCAGTGTAATGTGCGCCAGCCAATGTGTCTCATGCGCAGTCCCAAAAGTCGCCACTATCGTTTTGCTTGCTTTAAGCTACATTTGGATGTATAAATATAGATTTAGTCTGTATTTGTGGTATTTTATATATTGCATTTCTGTATTTTATTAATTATTTACTTCAATTTCATTATTCTTAGTTTTCATAGTGTTTTTTTTTTTCTAACCTCTTTTTCGCTTCACATTTAGCTACTTCTAATAGTAATTATATAATATATATTGTAATAATATAGTTCAGTCACGCTACGTTATACGTTAAAGGTATAAGTTTCAGTTTAACAACTAGTAACAGCAGAAATTACGGTCTACATTTGACTACTCCTAAAAAAACAATTAAATAAAATTTATTGCGCCAAATGTAAAAACGTGCAAAAATCAGTAAATGTTTTTTTAAGTTTTTCTTTAAGCGTGCTTGTAAAAATACACGCCGAATTCGTGTGGAAAATTATTAATTCATTCATTACTTTGAATAAACTATTTGCAAAAAAAATGTATTTTTGAGTTGTTTGAGTTGCTGCTTTGTTATATATGTACCTTAAATTAAAGTTTTCACCTTTATTATATTTTCACGTTAGTTATTAGTTTCATGTTTATGAGTTTACGAGTTGCAGTTTTGTTGCATTAATAAAAATGTGTTTTTGTTTGTGCCTCATACTCATCTTCAACATTATCATCACATAAATCTTCAAAGAAAATCACAGATTTGCTACTATGATATTAGACAGCATTGAGCTGTGGCATTTCCGCTAGCATCCACCGTTGAAGTATCACTTTTTCTACTGTCACCACTCTGCAAATACACATGAAGATAAAAGTGATGTACTCAAAATGAACAACAAACGAAACTAATGTGACAACATTAAGTAGGACTATGAACAAAAAAGATTACAAATAATGAAAAAAAATACAAAAATAAAATGCTTATATGAAAACACGAAAGAAAATAAAAATACGGATTTGAATTTATATTTACATTAATACAATAGTAATTAAACTCTTTATTTTAACGCTTTCTGATCGATAAAAAACGGTTTGATTTTCATAAGCATAATCAAAACATTTCAAAAAAAAAACGATAAGGTCGTGCGAAAAATAATAATGTGTCTAATAATTATTTCAAAATATTCTATGCTCATATGTTGAAACTATAAATATATAATTCTACGCTAAGGGAACTGGGGAATGCATGAAACTAAAATGTTATATGCTTCATCACTATATTTTTATTCCAACACCATTTGGACGTTTTCGGCTGCGAGAAATCTGTTTATTTTCTTTTGTTATTTTAACGAGGTTTTACAACTAGGGACCCTGTAAAGTCAAATTTAAGTAACAATAAGACTTTCAATCAAATTTGATTTAAGTTTTCCTGTCGAGCAACTCCATCGGTAAAAAAAACAAACTGCTGTGAACCAGAGTGTCACCAACTACCTACTTTTTATGTTAAAAATCTTATTTTATTTATGTAAAACACACAACACAAATTTTAACTGGATTTTTCAACTGAGGAGTCTCTATAGTCGGATATATCAAAAACATAAAAAAAAAAAAATATTTTTAACAGTGCCCCCTGTCAAGCCACCTCAACACCAAAAACTTGCCAACCAGATCGTCGGCAACTACCTACAACAACACCTACTTTGGAAGTTATATAATACAAAACATTTCATTTATTCCTACAATTCAATACCTACTATCAAATATTCAATAAAAACGGATCAATTCACACGATTGTTACTTTATCGATATATATTCGATTAAATAACCGATCAATGGCTCTCAACTCAACATCAAACTATTTAGTTTTCTAATTGTTTAAATTTTGTAAGTTTCAAATTAAGCCTTCAGCTGTCAGTTACAGGTAACACGTGGAAAAAACAATAAATACACTTGACCAAAAATACCTCACAATATCTTTTTAGATAACAATCATAGCAAAAACAGAATTTTTGTGTTTTTATTTTATCTATTTATCAATCAATCAATTTATATTTTGTTTTAGTTGTTAAAATCTTTATTGACAGACAAAAAGAATAATATATTAATGTTCAATTCGTAATTTTGTTTACAATCAAAAAAGGAACTTAATATATTTTACTTTTTAAACAATTGATTAATTTATTGTAGTTGCGTTCATTAAATAGTGTACTTTCGTTGTAATTAATGAAACTCAAATATTGCAAACAAATCAAAATTGTTGGTGCTTAACAGATTATTGCGATAAGTCCTTGCTTTCTGACTTAAGTAACCGTTTTTAATTTTATTTTTTTTTTTTTAATTTTGGCAAAAGTCTCACATACGTATTATTTATATATTTTTTCTGCTAATCTGGCTTCTAAACAACGTTTTATGTATTAGTTCATCTTTACATAAGTCTGTACTTATAATGTTTTAGCCAGATTATTATTTATTTTTTGTATTTCGGTTTTAGCGCTAAAATATAGATTTTTAAGTTTATGAGTAATACGTACGCGCTTAACTATGCACACTAATTATATGTATGTTCATTTTGTTTACTAGTGTATTGTATTTTAATAATTTTGCAATTTAATTTACCCAAGAGGCCAGTACATCCTAAAATTAGATAACAAAAAATATTTAGAATATTATTTTGTTTATTAAAAATATATAGTTTTATGTGTATAAAATTTGTATTACCCGCACATCATCCATTTCATCATCCGATGAGGAATGTGATAGCCCATTGTATGTCTTAAATGTAACTTTCTTCATAAATGTCTTTAAATAACTAGCGCTTAATTGACCAAACTTGTATGGTACAACAGGATCGAAGTCACCATGTGCCTGAAAAACCTACAAATATAAACAATAAAACATATTTCAGTTAATTAATAAAACTATAAATATAATTAAAACTATAATTATAAATTTATTTCACTAGTACTCACTGGCATTTCGTCGGAGTTGGTTTTCATGCCTGGAAATTGCTTGTGCAATGGCAACCAACAGGATAGCGCTACAACACCAGCCAGTGGTTGATTGTATGTTAGCGCTGTATACAATGCTAATGCACCACCCTGTGAGAAACCACCCAGCACAATACGATTCGATGCTATACCTTTGGTGACTTCGTCATCAATCATACTTTTTATATTTTGAGCAGCACTTTTGATGCCCTCCTCATCTTCGGGACCCGTTATATCGAGCGTACGTAAATCAAACCAAGAAGGCATACGAAAGCCGGCATTCAGTGACACCGGCATTGTGGGTGCTGTTGGACAGATTACTTTCATGCTGGGCGGACGTATTGTCGCCAACGCTGAACTCCATCCATGGCTGCAGGTATGCAAGGAAAATTAAAGCAAACACAGAAATAAAATAGTTGTTGATTGAAAAAGCATATAATTTGTGATTACAAATTAAATCAATTTAAATGCGTGTACATGCATACCGTATATATACATACCTACATATATTCTTAATTAATTTAGTATTACATCAATATATTCAAACCGCACAGAGAAAACCGGGCCCAGGGTGATTGTAGGGAATTCTTGCATATATTCATATGCAATATTTTAGAGCGATATCTCAAAAAACTGAGGACTAGTGATCGTATATACAGTGGCTAAATCAACTCAGCTCGTGACGCTGATCATTTAAGTATATATACTTTTATACATATTACCTCCGCCGTTTCCTTCTGGGTGTTACAAGCTATATATGTACGTATACATACCCTGTTCAGGGTAGAAAATTATGGTGTGTTCCGCTAACAGTTACTAATTACATATTCATTCAATTATTAATGACAAGTACTGGTCTTTGCTTTAAATGAATAATAAACCAGACAACGCATGAACTTTGATTTAATAAAACCGCACTGATAAGATCACTTAGTACGCAACTTAAATACTTTTTGTTTTTGTTTGATGCTTACATAAAAATATAGTGACTATGCGATTTACGGAATAATAAAAAATTATAAGTAGTTTTTTAGGTATAAAGGGTCAATATATTCCATGCATTTACTAAGAACTTGCCGCTTTATGTAACAACTATAAATAGTGTGTTCCATCGGTCTTTAATTAATACACTGTACGTGTACATTAGGGTGTCTGTTAATTTCCAATGTTTATTTCATATTTTTTTCATAAAAATCATTGGTACCTCTTTGTAGAGCGGAAAACTTTGTATTAGCATATCATTGTTTCGAAGTAGACGTTTCAGGTCGTTTGCAAACAAAAAAATTAATTTGCTAAATAATCCTAATATAAATGCATACACAAAAAAGCAAAATTTATATGTAAAATTTTGTTTCATCGTATTTACATACCCAGTGTCACCTAAGCCGTGCATGAAGATGAGCTGTAAGATGCGAAACGTTTAGACACATTGAAAAATAGTTAGATAATGCCACATATATAAATACATATACATATCAGAATTTTCACAACTATGCAAATGACTTACGGTTGACGTATGTTTGGCGGTTGCCTCAATTATCACTGGCGCAATCGACATGTTGCTTTCGTTTAACCACAATAATAGCCAACTAACAGTTGATACAAGCAAAAGTGTGATTAGCAAATATCCTGACACTAACAAACACAATTGTTTTCCTTCCACAATGTTGTGTCCTACACGTGTGTTATGCGTTGTCTTTCTTTTACGACAAATCAATTGTTTAAAGTTGATATTGTTTGTTGTAGTCACATACACACTGCTTCACGTTAAGAGTTATGTATAAGAATTGTATATGTTTGTATGTACATGCATTCAGGTACAATTCAATTCAATTAAGATTGATGCACACAGAAATTGTGCAAAACAATACCAAGCTCAGCGCTTAAAGTGACGGGATGAATTGGGAGCGACGTGTCTGCACCTTTAATATATTATATGTAATCAATTTATAATTTGTTATTGTATATGTGTGCCTGACCTACCGCTGATTTGGCTAAACAAACTTTTGATAGCAGAATTTCCAATGTTTGTTGCTGTTATTGTTGACACGTACCAACTGCAATGGATAAAAATTCAAATATGCATATAATCAAAATGTTATGGCACAATATAATAAACAGTGCATAAATGTACTGGTTATTGATTTTACTACTGGGGGCGTCAAAGAGCGCACTAATTTAACCACTAACAAATCCACGTAAACTAGTAATGTTCTGTCGACAACAATGTAATTATATTTTATATTTCTTAATAAACACTCTTTTATATTTCTCTAGTGTAATATGCACAATCTTGTTTTACCAATCCGTATTAGTTTTTCCTGCTATATATTTCCCAAAATACTTGCTCTTACAACAGCAAAGGCTCGAAAACTTCCCAACAACAGCGCAGGCACTTCCACAACGTTGCCAACACCTTATTTCAATTTCTGCAAAACTATTTTGACAATTTATTGACAGCGCGACATAGTTATATATATACATACTTATGTAATCTGCACAATGTTAAAGGCGCAGAGCTGCCATTCCAAAGTTACATTAAATTTATGTACAAACGATTTTAAACTAAAATTATATAAGATTATAATTTTTTTTTTAAGAAATTGAGAGAAATTTAAATTGACAATTACAGTAATATCAAATGTACAATATATAATATTAATTAACCTTTATAGGGTTATTTCTTGATGAGAATTATACCATAACCAATATATCTGCTTCTTTATACCCTGAACAGGTTATATTATAGAGCTCTTGGTATTCGACTAATCGACTAATTGGATTAACCTGATAAAGTATTATCGGAATAATAGTATTCGGCTTGCAGTATTCGGATAATTTTATGTCGTCGACTATGCGATTAAGCGCTCATTTTGGACCATCCGGTGAACCGTTCGTTGTCGATTATTCGAATAGTAACCGTTCATTCTTTGTCTTATTTTTACATTTTTCATAAAAGAAAGTTAAAATGTTAAAATTTTTTGAGTGTAAACAGCTTCTACTTGGTGTTCCAATATTACCAACAATAGAGAACGTCCTCTTTGATTCAGATGAGGTAGCTAGAATACATACATACATAGGAATTGATGAGCTAAGTTAAATAGGTCAGGATAAATCCTTTTATGATATTTCTACCATATACCTAGGTGGACTTACATATATTATGACCAATTTGTGGTTCGGCTATATATATGTATGTATACGTAAATCCATTTGTGATGTATCAAATAAAAAGTGCATATCAGTACTTTCAAAATTGTCAATTTGCTCACTTACAAATTAGAAATTTGTTTTTTTTTTTGTTGTTTAGAAAATTTCCCACAATTTTTTAAATAACCAAAAATCAAATGCTGCTTGGATTTCAAACAATTTTTACTTATTCAAATATTCGCTGCAGAGCAACTAATCGAATGAAACAACAAATCGAATAGTCGGAGCAGTACTACTATTCGAATAGAATTAATCGGTAATATTCATACGAACGGTTACAAACCGATTATTCTAATTATCAGGTTTCAGGTTATTGACAGGATATCTTAGTATTTGTTACTTTCTTTATAGTTTATATTAATCACTATTATAGTTAATAAGTGTATTATTAGTATCGAAGATCTCAATCAAATAAAACCATAAACTGTATTCATATGTTTCAATTTTTCCAGTAGTATCCTTTTAGAATATCGCTTCCGTTGGTAACTCTCTTGACAGGAAATAGAAAATTATATACATACATATGCTTTACAAAACAATAATAAATAAATAACATAATATTGGTAAAAAAAATAAATAAAGTATTTAATTTTTATGGTATGTACATACATAAATATATATATGGAAAAGCGTACAAAATTAAAAAAGAAATTCAAATATTCCACACTTTCAAAAAAGTTTTGCTTTACGGATGAAAATAAAATTTTTAATTGAAAAGCTAACGAGTATTGAGTGATGTTCATCAGCAGCAAAAAGCTCTCGAAAACACATTTTGACTTTGCTTTAAGTTGTTTTGCAACTTTTTGTAAGAAAATAGTCGTGAAAAGAGCGCCGTTCGGACGTCTCCTAGCCAACCAAACCAATTTGCTATTTTTAAACAAAAAATCAAAAAGCGAATCTTTGAAAATGCCGATACCAACAACAAAGTTAAACAATGACGTAGAAATGCCTATGATTGGATATGGCACTTGGCGCGTAAGTGATGTCATAAATATTATGTAAAAAATGTATATTAATGTTTGAAAATTTGTCAAAAACATTTTTTTTTTGCGTTTTCACAACAGAGCGCATGCAAATGTGCATATGTTTGCTGTTTGTGCAAGCATGACACTGCATTGGAGCTTTTGCATGTGACATTGAATTGCAATAGCCTGTTGCAAGGAAAAAGCTTCAAGCCGATTTTCAATGTCATTGTTTTTATTTTACTTTTAAAGTTTTCGTTTATGTACATTCGTTTAGATGCCAGCGAATGATGTGACGCGTTTGGTGAAAGAGGCCATCGATGTCGGCTACCGGCACATTGATTGCGCCGACATTTATGGCAATCAAAAGGAGGTTGGCCTGGCAATTGAGGAGAAAATCAAAGAAGGTGTAGTGGCGCGGTAAACTTAGATAAATATCATAATAATTTTTTAGTTTTTTGACTATTGTGATATTTGTTTATCATTAGTAAGGATCTATTCATCACTGGCAAGTTGTGGAACACAAAACACGATCCCAAATTAGTGGTTGCGGCATGCCAGAATGCTTTGAATTTATTAAAAATCACTTACTTCGATAATTATCTCATACACTGGCCCACTGGATTTGCGGATAGCGACGAAAACTATCCAAAAGACAAAGATGGTAACACTATATTCTCAGACATTGATTATGTAGATACTTGGTGCGCAATGGAAACTTTAGTAGACCAAGGTTTGTGCAGATCGATTGGGGTATCCAATTTCAATATTGAACAACTACAACGAGTCCTGGATGTGGCGCGTATAAAACCTGCCAATTTGCAAGTGGAATGTCACCCATATCTAAATCAAAACAAATTAATGGATTTCTGCAGTAAATACAATATTGTAATAACAGCATATAGTCCCTTAGGCTCGCCACACTCACCCTACGACAAGCCAGGCACACATAAGCTTTTGCAACATCCGTTAATTGTGGAGTTAGCGCAAAAATATCAGCGGGCACCAGCACTCATATTGCTCCGGTATCAGGTACAACGTGGTAATGCAGCAATAACGATGTCCACTAAGCGTGAACATATGGCCGATAATCTCGATGTGTGTAACTTCGAATTAACTGAAGCAGAAATGTTCGAAATTAACGGTCTAAATTTTAATGGACGTTATAATCTGATGCAAAAGTAAGTTAATGTACATATTTCAATGCGTATAATACTTTGTTTTTTTTTTTGACAGTGCCAAAGGACATCCGCATCACCCATTTGAGAACGAAAAGAATTAGTGCCGCTGGTATGCGAGAAAAGCTTGAAAATAAACATGTGTAAATTATTAGAAATGCTTGTATAATTGTATTGCGATAATTTAGTAAAATTTATGCAGAATAATTATAACGGTTGAATTAATCGCTTAGTGTTGTTGTCGTGTTCTATTAAAGACAGCCTAAAAGCATGCTAAATCATATAAATCACAAAACTGCGAAATATTTTTATAATAAAGAAATAACTGTAAAATTGTTAATCTATACTGCTATTATAAAGCGGAAATATTTCACTGTTTGTTTATTAGAATTGGACTCCGAAACTACTTGACGGATTTGAAAAATTCTTTTGCCATTAGGATGTTTACAAAAAAAAGAACAACTCAGACATCAGACTTACATAGCCTGCGCATCGAATACTATAATATCAAAACAAAATAATGCAATACGACTTTGCAGAACATTATATATAGTATACATACATATATGTATATAAATGATCGGTGTGTCAAGAAAAGTTGAAATCCAGTTGAATGTCTGTCTATCCGTCCGTCCGTGCAAGCTGTAACTTGAGTAAAAATTGGGATATTTTGATGAAACTTGGTACGTGGATTCCTTGGTACAAAAAAAATCGAGTTCGTAATCGGACCACTGCCACGCACACAAATCGTCATTAACATATAAAGTACTATAACTAAGCACTAAATTATATTTATAAAACTGTAATTTGGTACAGAGGATCGCAGTAGCAAAGGTCAACTGTGGAATTTTTTTTTAAGTGGGAGTAGCCCCGCTCTTTAAAAAGTTTAATGTCATTATCTCCGTCGGACTACGGAAGAGAAGTCAATGACATGAAAACATAAAATGCAGCGTGGCTGCCTCATCCAGTTGACTCCCAACAGAGCGGTCATGTTCGGAATTGAATATAAATAATACTAACTCTTACACCGAGGATACCGATGATTCCAACTGAACTATCAATCCCATTTAAATGGCTTTTAATTTCGGTAAAAATATCTCGTTAACTATTAACAATTCAAAGGGCGAAACGTTTGAATTTGTAGGGATCGACCAACGAAAATAATAATTTACCCATGGCTAACTGTATGAGGGACGGTATATAATATCGTTACATAGTAGAAGTTTTGTAGACATTACCTTTGTAAATTTTCACAAACATTATAAATAAAAATAAACTCATAAAATATTATGAAAAATAAATAAATAATAAACAAGTAAGGCAGTGCTAAGTTCTGGTGAAAACGAATTTTATTTATTAACTGTTAACATGTCCCATACTAAAAAATATTCCTTAGGTTTCATTTAGGTATCTCAGATTGGACTAAGGTCAGCCGGATGTTCGAAGATCCTGATATTAGTTTTTTGGGGAATAAGTCAAGTGTAAGATGGAGTCATGTGTAGAAAGTTCACTTTCGATTCTTTTACATATGACTTAAGGTGCTCACAACTTTCTGTCTTTGACCAAGTATCCTCTGGGTAGCCAGAAAACATTCGCTTGAAGGCGAGCTAAAGTGAGAAGACTAAACATCCCCTGCACAGGGTTGTCCGATGTGACCAAAGATGTCTTCTATGAGCGCTTGGAGCGTCCCTATGAGAGCTGCCCCCGCAACGATGTCAAAATAGCGCTTTGCGACTTTAACGCCAGGGTGGACAAGGAAGGTATGTATATTTGGCACAACAGTCGGTAAATGCAGCCTCCACGAGAAAACAACCCCAAATGGGTTGAGCCTGATCGACTTCGCCGGTGCCCGAAATATGGACATCTGTAGTACATACTAGATTCCAGCATAGAAAAATTCAACAAGATACTTGGCTGTTTCCGGATCGAAAAGCCACCAACCTGATCGATCATGTTGTGATAGATGGAAGACACGTCTCCAGTATTTTAGACGTGCGTACGCTCCGAGGTCCTAACATCGACTCAGGCCAATATCTTGTTGTACACGCCCGCTCTGTGCAAAAAAAATGCACTTCAACAAACACAAGAAAGGTCCGACATTTTAGTAGTTTTTGACAGTACCGTTATATGGAGAATGAGCGGGGTTATCTTCCGATTTCAAATTTGGTTTTTGTAGCTTTAGTGTTTTAGAAGATCTATGTATACATTAAGCCAATTAGAGGAGGGGGCCACGCCCATTTTTTCAATATCTGTATTCCTTTGAGCAAAAGTTCAGTTCTCTATCTTAATTCGGTGCTTAGTTATGGCACTTTATACCATTTCAATTAATGGCGTGTTGTGGGCATACCATTGGTCCGATTACGCTCATCTACGAACTCTGTCTTACTTTTTTGACAAGAAACACGTCTACCACACAGACAGACAGAAACCTGGATTTCAATTTTTCTCGTCACCGATCATTTAAATATACATATGTACAAACTCTATATCTATCTCGATTAGAATTAGATGATACATACAACCAATAGGTGAAGAAAACTATTATACTCTGTAGCAACATGTTGGAGCATAAAAGCACGTGCAAAAAATTAAAGCCGTATGAAAAAGATAACTAGGGGTGTACAAAAAAACGTACAAAAAAATCCTGTCAAAAAGGTTGTAAGTATATAGACTGCCGAGATAACAGCCGCTGGTCTAATATAAACATAAATGTAGACCCGAGTGCCATGAAATTGTCTACGCAATTCCGTAAAAAGATGTTGTTGTAGCTGCAGGAAACATCCCTGAAGTAATTTGGTGAAATGCTACCAAATTAACAGTCCTTGTTCGGATAAAAATTTAGGTCTATAAGTTTTCTTATACATATTGTCATACATATATAACACTTTTGAATTATGAAATTTGGAACAAAACATCAAACAAAATATTGTTCAAACAAAATTCTCCTCAACAAAATTTTGACAGGCAGAAAAACTAGCGCTTTACAGCGTCTCAATTGGCCATTAGCACCAGACAGTCACAGTTCTTTCAAATCTCCTTTACTAGATCGCTGGTGAAATGTACGCACCCTGCGCAAAAGTCTGTCTGCTGGATGATCGCGATGCTAAAACAAAGCTTGCCCGTACGGTAAAATTCTACAATGGGGTTAAGGTACCCATTGTAGGACTCGGTACTGCAGACGTAAGTGTAAATATAATCACAAAAGCGATTAGATAGAATCAAATAAATAGTTGGAGTTTGACTTCATTCATAAATATGTAAATTTTTGATCTCCGATCTCTCCGCTAGTTAGAAGCGCACATTACAGCGCGTTGTGTAAAGGATGCCATCGATGCTGGTATTCGGCATATAGACTGTGCGCCGATCTTTTGCAATCAAGAAGAGGTGGGACAGGCAATAAAGGAGAAAATCGATGAGGGTCTCATAAAAAGGTAGTGTCGTGTTAATATACATATAATATACATAAGTATATATACTATACATATGCTAATCTTTATATGCTTACAACATGTTGCTACAGAGTACAATAGATTTGTAATCTACTCTTTGTACCTAACTCTTATACATATGTATCACCTAAAACTAATCGAGATAGAAATAGGATTATAGATATATAAATTATTACGGTGACGAGATGAGTTGAAATCCGAGTGACTCTCTGTCCGTCCGTTCATCCGTGAAAGCTGTAACTTGAGCAAATAATATGAACTTGATGAAACTTGGTACATATAATCTTGGTCAAAGAGTAAGGACGAGTTCGTAGATGGGCGTAACGGGAGCACTGCCTCGCCCATTAAATGCCATTAATCGAAAACATATAAAGTTATGGCACTAAGCCGTAAATAAAGGTATACAACTCAAATTTGGCACATCAAATCACGTTGAGAAGGTCACGTGTGGTTTGAAAATCTTTAAAAATATGGGCGTGGTCCCGCCACTTTAAGTTTAATGTACATATCGCTCATTTGCTGCAAGACCGGCATAAGTCAAAAAAATCGATTCTCCAGAAAACACGTTTAAAGTTTTCAACTGACTCCAACCTTACACCTCTTCTCAAGCGGAGCATATAAGAGGTATTCATATGAATTTTTCACTCAACATGAAGTATGATATAACGAACAATTCTGCAGCATTAACTCAAAAATCACGTTTTTTTATTTATGCCGGTCTTGCAGCAAATGAGCGATATATACATTAAACAAATCTTCTAAACCGATAAAAATGAGTTACCCAAATTTGCACAGGACTAATATTTTCAACCCTTCTTACGATAGTGCAACGGTTTTATTAAAAACTACTAAAAGTGCAATAAAACAATGACTAAATACGTCATAGACATCAAAATTTTAAATCCAATATAGCAAAAGAGGGTTTTAATGGTGCTGGTGTCAAAATTGGAGGATGGATATGGTATCGCCCAAATTTGGGTAAAATCTTATATCTTGGGACCTTCTCGACCAATGTCAACCAAATTCGGTACCTACGTTACAGTCCGAAAATGGAAAAATTGGACCACAACCACACCTACTTCCCATATAACCCAAGTATAATGCCCTTTTGAAACCTTCACAATCCAATATACGGGGTAAAACTTTTCCGGAATAGTGTCTCAGCAGTATGCCACCTTATGACTAAAATTCTGAGAGAATCTTTTCCCGATAATAGCATGTCTGAATGCCAAAAATGGGAATCCAGTGAACACTTTCCTTACACACCATATCCTAATATAAAGGTTTTCGAACTTCCGGGTGACTTAATGCCGCACATATCGCCCAATATATGAGTTATCTTAATAAAAATGAGCGAGCGTTTTTTATTAACAACAGTGAATATTTGTGCCTACAATAGATAAAATCGGGTGAAAACTTCCCCATGTAACTACTTGAGGATTTTCAAACATCAGGTTGACTCTATTTCATATAAATTTGTGATTGTATGTGAGGTACCTTAACGAAAGCATGGGAGCATTTCATAAGTCTGTAACATGTTAATTGTATGCAGTATTGGCAAAAAATTGGATAAAGTCGAGTCGATACAATCCCCAACTGTCATGTTTTAATATAAAATTTTGTCACGATATGAAGAAATTTCCCGGACTCTGATTCTTGAAAGTAGCAAGATTGTAAAATATTTGGTTACTAAACTTAGCCCTTCCTTACTCGTACTTGTTTAACGATTATTATTTTTTAGAGAGAATCTTTATATATCCAGTAAACTTTGGGATTCTCGACATGGGCCAAAATGGGTGCGCCGCTCATTAGAAGAAACCCTGAAACAATTACAACTTGATTATCTCGATAATTATGTCATGCACACACCTATGGGTTTCAAAGATGGATTTGAAAATTACCCGCGCAATAATAGAGGTGAAATTTTATTTTCGGATATCGATTATGTAGACACCTGGCATGCAATGGAGACTTTGGTTGACGATGGTCTTGTACGTTCGATTGGTTTAGCCAATTTTAATGCGGAACAAATCGAACGCATACTGGATGTGGCACGTATACCGCCAGCAAATCTGCAAGTGGAATGTCATCCGTATTTGACACAGAAGAAATTAATGGATTTATGCTGTAAGCATAATATCGTTTTTATGGTTAGTAATCCTACCGGTCCAAAAAAGAAAAATGCCAATATCATACCACTCAAGAATAATCCGAAAATTTTATGTTTGGCAAAAAAATATGGTAAAAGCGCAGTGGAGATATTAATACGTTATCAGGTGCAACGTGGCAACGTTGTAATGGCGAAAACAACTCAAAAAGATCACATGATACAAAACGTAATGATTGAAAGTTTTAAACTATGCCGGAAGGATGTGGAAATACTTGACTTGATGAATTGCAACTTCCGAAGTAAAACACTTGCTTAGTAAGTATGATAACGCTAATGTTTAAAGAAATATAAGTAAATTGGTTATTTGCCACCAGGAAAAATTGTAAAAAAACAAATATATAAACGAAAATTATTAAATTATAAAAATTATTAGTCATAAAATAATATTTATCATAACATTTTTCTCAATTTTTTTCAGCGCCTCTGGACATCCATATCATCCTTTCGAAAATGATTGCATTTGAACTTTCACTCAAACTTCGAAAATATTTGGGAAATATCAACTACCGCTTTGGACAAATATGATTGAAATATTTTTAAACATTGAATAGTAAACAAACTTGAGAAAAAGAACTCAAAAATCAATCATAAACTTACAAATTTTCAGTTTTTCAAAATTTATTTTTTTGTATTTACACAAAATTTAAACTAAATCGACACAATAAAATGTTAATATTTGCAACAAATTAACTAACAAATAATTCATGGCATATTTTCTAAATTAAAAATGAAAAAAATTAACCACAATTCATTCAAATTAATAAGTAAAATTCCTTTACGGCAATATTCTGGAGAATATCGCATATTTCACTTTACAGGATTTGGGTGAGTGTTGTATGCCAGTAAAACAGCTGATTTTAAATATTTTGTACATTTTGTTAAATAATTTTAGCAATCCACCGAAGAACGAAAATGACACAGAAATCAATGCAAAAAAGTTAATAATTCCGAAAACGCTTGAAGCAACAAGTGGCATAAGTGATACGTTAACATACAGGGACAATGTGTCAGGAAATGTCAGCAAATCTCCGCCAGCATTGAAAAATTTAACAAATACTGCTTTACTGGAAAGCTCTTCCATTGCAACAACAACTTCGAAACCACCAGTTGAATGTGCTGAAAAAACACTTGAAAAGAAAACTAAAAAATCCAAATGTTTAAGGCCGGTTCCGCGGGTAAAGTTGGTTGACGTACCACCGGATGACTGCAACGTACGAAAAGCGGAAATACCAACCGTTAAACTGCGTGATGGTCATGTAATGCCCATGTTTGGACTTGGTACTTGGGGTGTAAGTTATATGATTACTTTCTAAAATTTGCAATATAATAAATAGTGGCCATTACATACTTTTTAATTAAATCCATTGTGTATTCAAGGCGCCAAGCAATCAAGCTGAAAGGGCAGTTAAGCACGCCTTGAAAGTGGGTTACCGCATGATTGATTGTGCGCATGTTTACGAAAATGAAGAAGCTGTTGGTAAAGCCATAAATAGATCGATTGAAAAGTGTATTGTCAAACGGTAATTTTCAAGAACATATAACTGGTATATATTTTACCAAAATTTTACAACAAAAAAATTATTTGCAGCGAGGAGCTATTTGTAATAAGCAAATTGTGGAATACCTTTCATGATCCGCATTTAGTAATGACTGGCTGCCGGCAATCTTTGTGTGATTTAAAATTATCGTATCTTAACCTATATCTCATACACTGGCCCATGGGTTACAGAGCTGGAGATGATCTGATACCCTATGATGCGTGTGGTCGTGTGATTGGTTCACGTGTAGATTATATTGAAACATGGAAAGCAATGGAGGAGTTAGTTGAGCGGCGCTTAACACGTTCTATAGGTCTTTCTAATTTCAATAAGAATCAAATTGAGCGTATTTGGAAAATTGCTAAAATAAAACCAGTTGTCAATCAGGTTGAATGTCATCCATATTTAAGTCAAAAACGTCTGAAGGCATATTTAAACAAAAAGGGAGTTGTACTTGTTGCGTACAGTCCGTTGGGAGCGCCAGCTAGACCCTGGGTGAAGAAGGATGAACCAAAGGTATTGGATGATAATGTGGTAAGATTAATTGCTTAATATACATATATATGTATCAGTATTTTTACCTTATGTGAATTTGCAACTAAGAATGTCTTTTATAGATTAAGACAATAGCTTTTAATACTGGACGCACACCGGCGCAAGTTTGTATTCGTTATCAAATACAGCGCGGTAATCCCGTCATACCGAAATCAGTGACACCAAGTCGCATTGAGAGTAATTTTGATGTGGCAAATTTTGAATTGTCTGATCAAGAAATGAAAATATTAGACAAGTTAGATAGAAAACTGCGTTTCGTGGCCCTATCACAGTAAAGCTCGTCATTTTGTATAAAATTTTATAAACTGAGTTATTTTTATATATTACAGATTATCTAATCATCCACACTATCCATTTAATGACGTCTTTTAATATCATTTTCAACAACAACTACTTATTTCAAAATTACTTAATATTACAAGGAATATTTATGAAATTCTTAATAAGCTAGTCAATGGGTACAACATGTTATTTCAATGTCATAAAGTACATTCAGGAGTGAAAAAATATTTATTAAGTAGTATGAAACATTATTATATTTAATAAAAATACAATTTCGTAAAAAGAAACATTCACCGTTTTTTCAATTGTTTTCCAGTGAAAGATTGCAATTGCTTTAAAGCAGCGTTGTATTTCTTATCGATAAGCCAAATAATTGTAAAACAAAACAATCTTCATAGATGAAAACTAATTTCTTAAAACATAATTATATGTTTTTTAAGTCATAGCGCTATTTAATTTATAAATATAATTTATAAAACGGAATTTATTTATTTTAACAGCAGTAACTCTTTTAAGTGCTTCACAGTGCTCTTGCCATCGACAGAGAACGTAGAATAATATACGTTCTCTGCCATCGGTTAACAATTGTCAAATTTTAGCTCGTACAGTATGTACGAACAACACTCGTTGTTAACAATTAGCGAGTAGCTGTTGAGATTTTAAAAATTGTCAATTAGTGAGAATTTGAGTTTAGTTTTTGTTATTTAACAATTTACAATATTTCAGTTAAATAAAATTTCTAGAGCATAAAACTTCTGAATACAATTTACAATATTCAGTCAGTATGTTAAATGAAGAATTGTTCACAGAGCCATGCCTGGAACGTCATTTTTCAGGGCATTGCTCCAGTATAACTCAGGTCCGGTTTAGTCCTTGTGGCCAACGTTTGAGCACTAGCTCTTTAGACCTCTCCGTAATTTTATGGGATTTAAAGCAAGCTGCACGCTGCATACGCTTTAGCGCCCACTCCGGTGCTGTTTATAGTGTGTGTTGGTCTCCTAAATCTAATTTAGTTGCATCGGCAAGCAAGGATCGTACAGTGAAAATTTGGGAGCCAAAGATACGTGGTGTTTCTGGGGAATTTTTAGCACATAGCAAAGCTGTTCGAAGTGTAGATTTTGATCCTAGTGGAACTATGGTAGGAACTTACCGAAATAAAAATTAATTTTTATGATTTTACTAATAAATTTCTATAGCTCATCACTGCCTCAGATGATAAAACGCTGAAGTTATGGAAAGTAGCACAACGTAAATTCCTAACTTCATTCACCGGACATAATAATTGGGTGCGTGCTGCTAAGTTCAGTCCTAATGGTGAATTAATAGCATCTTGTGGCGATGATAAATCGCTAAGAATATTCGACGTCACGTCAGGGGAATGTGTGCGGACTTTCACCGAAGAACGTGGCATGGGTCGACAAATAGCCTGGCATCCAGACGGGAATTTAGTAGCTGTTGCGTTAAGCTGCAATCGTGTCAAAATATTTGACATTGCAGAGGGTGAATTAATTCAATTATATCAAGTACATTCGGCGCCAGTTAATGATTTGGCATTCCATCCTAATGGAAACTTTTTGCTAACTGGAGGTGATGACGACACTATACGACTATTAGATTTACTTGAAGGTCGACCCATTTATACACTGACAGGTCACACTGATAAAGTTTGTGCTGTCGCATTTTCACCGGACGGACAACATTTCGCTTCGGCAGGAGAAGATCGGCAGGTGAGGATTTAAGTGTTTGCTTTATTTTTGAATAATTAATATGTCAATTTTTTTATAGTTACTCGTTTGGAAATCAAATTTACATACATTTGATGCGAATAGTTTCCGAAGCAAGCAAGCTTCCTTCCAGAAAGAAAACAGTGTTAGCAGTCTTGCTGCCGCACCGCATAACTCGGTTGTAGATACAGATTCAAAAAATTGTGATGACACCATATTAATTGATCCACGTCATTCAGTAGCATATAAGATGCGTGATGAAAATTTTCAGGTTCTTGATAGTCAGTACACCACCGCCAAACAACAATCAGTAAGCAGCTTTACTAAATCACTCCAACAACAACACGAGACCTTAGACAAGTTAAAAACAGACGCAAATACTGATAGCATTAGTTACAACAGCAGCAGCAGCACCTCACTACTACACATGCCAAACAATACAACAAATAGTTGCAACAACGACGGCAACGAAGGGCACGGCGCACCTAGCAAATACTTTTAATTTCTAGTTATTTATCGTCCGTATTTTTTAAGTTTGATATTCAGCTGCTGCTATTTTTCACCTATGACAAAGAAACACTTTCATACACACCATGGAGTAATTGATTCTTTATAATTTTTCAGTAACTACTTTTTATTATTATTATTTATTTAATTTGTCACTCCGGGTTTGCTCCGCATTATACCCTTAGCACGTACAATATTTAACCAATTTTTCAATAAAATATCTTTAATAAAATAATTGAGTTGTGTTTATAATCATAGATGTTTAACGCAGCGATATGTGCTTCGACGCAAACTTCAAATGAAGATTATTTGCAGCTAGAATTGAACGCACTTCAAACGCAGTTGGCAGAAATAGTGATAACATTACGAAAGCTGGAACAACGTATTATATGTATAGAAAATGTCGTTTTAGAAAATATATAATGCAGCTTACACAATTATGCGATCATTTTTGAAAGCCTAATATTCATATTTTGTCATATATTAAAGATAATAAGCAATTATACTGGAGTATTTTATTGTTTGGCATATGGGTTTAAGTTGCTATCTACCATAATTGAGTAAATTGTACTTTAAGTTTTAATTAATTAATTGTAAATGTTTTCTGAAACGAACTACAATATTTATACGCATGCATTAGATATCTATTCGATTCATTTTTTAATTGCATTATTTTATTTAAAATTTACAATTAATATTGAATAAAACCTGTTTATGGAAATAGGATTTGTAAATATCAGTGTTCGAATATCGTTCAATACTTTTGTGATTTCTTTGTCTTCAACACGACAGTAAATTGCTATTTTTAATTTTTTTGTTTTTGTTTCTGTAAATATAATTAAGAATTGTGTATTTACTCTAGTATAGCTAGTAATTAATTAAACACGAGCTTTGACAACAAGACAAGATTTTTAAATTCTTCGTAATTTATAACAATGGATTTCATTTTATATTGAGTGTATATATTACTGCTTATATTTTTAATTTTATATTTAAAAATATTTATCTACACTTCCTGAAATTTAATTTCAATGTTCGTTTTAAACGATTTAAAAAGGTCAAAACGTAATTGGCCGTTTACAGTTTAGCTTGCTCTCGATTCCATACCGCAATCCTATCAATTCTTTGTTGTATATCCGCATCTAAACTTCCATTTTCAATTTGGCAATTTTACGAAACTTACAAAAAAGTTCATTTCATTCTTTTACCCCAACGTATTGGGTCGCTTTGCCAGTCTTCTTAATCGTCTCCAGCAACTCATCGGCTGTCAAATTCGATGTCACCAACACCGTTTTCGAATCGAGATCGATAGCGATCTTCTCAACTTTTTCCGCTGCGCAAAGAAAATATAACATATATTAGCTACACTTTATCAGAATATTGTTGCTGCAAATAACTTAAATTATATATGTATGTACATTTTTTGTCAATTATGTATTGTCATTTTTTATAATTCCTGGACAAAACATAACTCAGATAAGAAAAACATTTTGTTGTCAGGCCTGATAATATTGAGCATGTGGGTTAAATACAAATATGTATATCTAATACACACATATGCATTTTATTTATTTATATGCTTATAATAGAATTATGCGATTTATATGGTCAATTTGTAATCCCAATTAATTAATTTGTGCTGACACAGAGATAGTGTTAAATGTACTTATTTGCACATAATAGAAGTCTGCCTGCTTTGACGTAGGACAATAGTGAAAAAATGCAAGTGTTTCTAGAATACAAAAGTATATACATATTTACATACATATGTAATGCTTTGCTTTGCTACCAATTAGATAAAGCACTTGTTATCCTTATTTTCACCCTCGGACCACACTTACCTCCCAGCTTGTTTAACACCCGTTCGACACTGTTTGCACATCCTGAACAGGTCATTTCCACTTTAAATTCGTGTACCTTAAAGAAATTTACTAGCTTTTTTAGTGTGCATTGTGAATTATAAAACCCCCACTTACTGGCATGTTGTTAATCCGTGCACTATGTGATGAAGACGATGTCGTTTGCAGATATAATTGCGGGAAATTCAACAGTTTGGATATTTTTCTACTGCTTTGCAGGCACAATACTATTGAATTAATTGATTATTTTCCAAAACTAAATTTTTCAAAATAACTAACTGTGCGCTAGCTTTTATAATGGATCAATTTAATCAACAATTGCAAATGAACACAATAAATATAGTGCACAGACCACAAAGACGACGAAAGCTGCAACGATGGCAAATATGGAAGATAATTTTGTTTGAGCTTAGTAGCAATTTCTTAGTTACAATCGACTATTTCAAATTGGCCATAGAGATGAGAAGCAAGACATTGACATAAGTCTTAAAATTATCGATAAGATTGCAAGTTTGTCTGTAAACTTTACAATAACGAAAAAACTAACTCTTAAGATCAATATTACCAAAATCCGTTGGATTATCTGCCACAATTTTTTATATTTCAATAATATATCATCGTTATATAATATCAAAGAGCACGTTGCACTAACAAGCCATAATTCTACATGATTCGATAATAAACTATCGACATTATTTTTTGAGTTGATGAAGAATGCCATCTCCAAAATTTCTAGATGTCTCTAAAACAGATTGACTCTTCTGCTTAAAAATTGATGCCATTTATTTGTAATTATGAAAAGTCATAACTAAAGAACATAAAATTATGAATTCGAAAGAAATATTCTGAAAAAACACAATATAATAGCTCGAGCATAAGTAACATATAAATTTTCAATTAAGTAAGAAGTAGGATTTAATTCAATGATAGTACACAGGGGCGGATCAACGGGGGGGACAACAACTACGAAGAGTTTCCATGATAAGTGACACTTCGCGAAGAAAAATACTTTGAGTTGGATGTATAAAATTATATAGTAATCCCTCCCAAAATTCTACTCTGGATCCGCCTCTGATTTCATACATATATATATATTGTATAATAACGTACTTTTTACAGTTATTAGTAACTACCTCCACTGCATTCTCAGGTTAATAGTTCACAAAAACTACTATTTAATTGAAAAACATTTTAAATACATTCATTACATTTACTTGTGTTAACTATATCATATGTATATGCACAATTTATTTATTAATTATTATTAACCTTTCCACCCGTCACAATGTCAATGTGATAATAAAAATAGGTTAACACCAAGTATGTATAAAGTAATTTGTTAATATTTATTTTGAAATGATTTTATCCTTTCAGTCTAAAAATTGCAAACAAACAATAGTTCCCTTATCTAGTATCTCCCAAAACCCTTTAAGAATTCACAATTCAGTATTTATTTATATTGAAAAGGCGCACACCATGGAATTGTGGTAGTTTGGGCAAGGTGACTAGCGCAAGTGAAATGAAATTTGCGATAAAATGATCAGGATCATTCCTTGTATAGATACAAGTTAACAAAAACCTAGGAACGAAAGAGCAGGAAAGTTAACATTAATTGGTTATAATTTACTTAATAGTTACTCACAATACAATCGGAACAGCTGTAAGAAATTTACGCGTGGCTGTAAATTGTTCGCCATCATCAATTTGCTCCCAATGAGTTAAACGACGTGCACCGTCATTTTCAATGCTTAACCAGGGTGCTCCCTTAATCAAATGCAAAAAGTATAAATGTGCCTATATTGTGAAAAAATTTAAAGTTGACGAATCTGTAATTGATGTAATATATTATTAACACTAGATACATACCGCATTGTGCAGCAGGTTTGTTATAGTCCAAGCCATTGGAATGCTAATAAATGGAACCGACAATAGAATCAAGTGTACTGTCAGTACACCTAAGCCATAAGCCAACCACATCCCACGCGCACCCAACCATGTAGCATTGGGGTTTGGCTCACCATGACCACCAGCAATTGCCGTCATACTTGAAGCTTATAAATTTTCAACAATTATTTGTCTTTTGCGTATTGTATTTTAGTATTTGGAGAAGAAAAAACTAATAAACTTACTGGGCAAATTTGTAATCAGATAACAGCTGATATAAAGTGTTGCTGAAAATCAACGAAAACACCTTTTTTCCTCATAGATTTAGAAATACGTAGAAGGGTTGAAAAATCCGATTTTGGCAGGGCATTTAAAATTAATTTTTGTAATATTTCTTAAAATTTTCTTGACGCGTAATGTTCAATGTTTGAAAAAATTACTGAAAGTGTTATTAATAAATTAATTCGCTTACAATTTATTTTTTTTGTACTAATTTTAGAATTTCAACTCTATTATTTAGGTATGCCAGTATAAAATGCGACCCTGTAGTACAGCTGCTTTTCGCTCTTTTCTTCAATCATTTCCTCCGTTTACAAAATTTTTTCACTGACTCACAATTTTGATAACTGCATTCTTGTGACAATAAATTATTTTGAGTGCATAAAATTAAAAAAACAAACAATGGTGTTGGTTTAGGTCTAAATAATTACGCAAAATATTATTTAGGAAATATTTTTTCAACATTATTAATCCACTTGTTCAATAGCAAGTGGTACCTAATTGAAGGTGTGTAAAGTTCAAATAGATTAGTACAAAACGGCGTCAGGTCGCGAAAAGTTTTTGAGTGAACACACGCCACTAATGGACGGACACGTCGGCGCAGGCAGCAGCACGCGTCTGAACGGTAGTAGTGGCGTGGAGCAAAGGAAGCGTCAAAATATCAACTATGGAGCTAATGATCAAATTGACGGGGTACAATAACAAACACAATGTCAACACAACATGTATCTATTGTGTTTATATGTATATTTGCAGGCTATCTTAGATGTGCCCAATGTCGTCGTACGGCCGGCTAGACAACGAAACAGGCCTACCGCATCGCAGGCAAATGCCGGAGCAGCAGGCAGCTCTAACAACGGCGCTTATCAAGCCACTAATGAAGAATTAGATGAAGAGGGATTGAAATATGGAGCACAACATGTGATTAAATTGTTCGTGCCGGTCTCTCTTTGTATGCTTGTTGTGGTTGCTACAATAAATGCCATAAGCTTCTACTCGCAAACTGATGTTTACCTGTAAATACAACAAAATTTGTTCACACTGATTTTTTTACTACATATGTATATATTTTGCAGTTTATATACACCATTTCATGAAAAGTCTCCCGATCCTGGAGTTAAATTGTGGAATGCTTTGGCCAACTCTATGATCCTAATGGCTGTAGTTGTTGTAATGACAATTTTGTTAATTGTTTTGTATAAGAAGCGCTGCTATAAAATTATACATGGCTGGTTGATTCTCTCATCTTTTATGCTACTCTTCATTTTCAGTTTTTTGTATATGGAGTAAGTTGTACTAAATTGTTGTAGCACCAGATTTATTTACAGAAATGTATATTTTAGAGAGGTGTTACGCGCTTATAATATACCGATGGATTATCCTACAACGATTTTAATATTGTGGAATTTTGGAATCGCTGGTATGATGGCAATACATTGGCAAGGTCCTTTACGCTTACAACAGGGTTATCTCATATTTGTTGCGGCTTTAATGGCTTTGGTATTCATTAAATATTTGCCTGAATGGACAGCTTGGGCAGTTTTGGCTGCCATATCTATTTGGGGTAAATTACAAATGTGAAAGTTACAAACCATTTACAATAAAAAAACATTCATTTCCAGATTTAATCGCAGTACTTTCGCCAAAAGGGCCTTTGCGTATACTCGTAGAAACTGCACAGGAACGCAATGAACAAATCTTTCCGGCTTTAATATATTCCTGTAAGATATCTAAAAAATATTTATTTTGCAACAAATTTTCTACTACGCATTTTATTTATATTTACATTAGCCACTGTTTTATATGCCGTCGTTGGTGCCACGATTACAGAAAGCAATGACAGGAGTGTTGCAGCCATTGAGAATGGCGTACAAGATACTGAGGAGCATGCTTCTTCCTCCGCCGGCCCGGCACGTCGCACAGGTAATGCCAGTAATGTGGTGAATGACGACGCCGCCCAGGCCGCCGAAGGTATGCCACTAGTCACATTTAAAAGCCACGGAAATGGTATTTATTTAAATCAATTTTTTTCAAATTTTATTTATTGCGCTTTTTGGAAGTAAAACGTACATTTGGTGGTTTGTGGTATTTCATATTTCGATTTGGTTGCACGTTTCTTTATTTACTTCGATCGCTATTTGTAAAAGTGTTGTGCATGTTTTAGGATATATTGTGGTTTAAACTATCACTCATTTTCTTTGTAGATAATTGTAGCGCGATTTTACGAAATATATCCACATAATTTTCATAATAAAAAAATTTAAACATACTAATTTTATTAAAGATGCCGGATTTACTCAAGAATGGACAGAAAGCCATGCTGAACGTGTGTCCAGTCGGCAAATTGAAGTACAAGCTAGCAATGGACAAAATGCTAATCGTTCGACGGAATATCGCACAACAACTACTACCAATAGACCCACATCAACTTTCGAGGCACAAGAACGTAAGTTTTCGTAGATATTTTTGGCTTATTAAACATACATTATTTTAGGCGGCATCAAACTTGGACTTGGCGATTTCATTTTCTATTCTGTATTGGTTGGTAAGGCATCAAGCTATGGCGATTGGATTACTACTATTGCTTGTTTTGTAGCAATATTAATAGGACTTTGTTTAACACTTTTACTATTGGCTATTTGGCGTAAAGCTTTGCCAGCACTACCCATTTCCATTACATTTGGTTTGATATTTTGCTTTGCTACAAGTGCTGTAGTGAAACCATTCATGGACAGTTTATCCGCCAAACAAGTGTTCATATGAAGGTAATTTGGGTAATATATAATTAACATATAATCCTCTAAATCTAATCTCTGGGTAATATATAATTATCAGATAATCCTGTAATTCTACTGTATTATAGAATAGGTAAAACGTAGCTGAAAAAATTACGTATCGGAATTTAGTATTTAAGTTATAATTTTTTTTAAATAGACTCCAGAAAGGAACTTGGTATATGTAACATTTTCTGAATTAAAAAAAAATATTGGCAACAAACCAATGCAGATCATGCAGAAATAATATTCTAATAAATTAATTAAACATAAGAAAATTTTAACATGTTATTTTCATAAGACATTTCGGTTTATTTTTATAACAAAACACTATACCAATTAACAAATGTTGCTACCTTTGCAAACAAATCGTGATAATTGTTTTAACTTGTTCCGTCTTTTTTCGCTTTGGTATTTGAGGGCTCTTCGGGAAACCCTTTTGATTTTACTATAACTTTATCGCGAAGTCCTATTACCCAACCGGGTTCTAGACCATAAAATATTTGACGTGCATCTTTTTGGCTTATCAACATTTCATAGTCGGGGTCATCTTCAATGCGTGGAAGTTCATAACCATACTTTTGTGCCAATACTAAACGTTCCTTACTTATCTCTTCCGGATCAGCGAGGTAACCACGATTTTTAGCAGAGGCATAGTATTCGACGGCATCTTGTGGTGGTAACAAACGTCTTGGAATAGGTTCACCCTTCTCGAACCACTTTTGTGGATTCACCATAGCCTTTAAAAATTATAATTAAGTTAACAAAAAAATCGTGTATAATGAATTCACATGTATGTATGTACATACCTGTAAGCTTCTGGGGTCATAATAAGCTGTACGTATGACACCACCATTTTTTTCAATTGCTGCTATCACTGACTCCTTGGCATGTTGCACTTCGATACATATTTTTGCTTTGAAGCGATCAATGCCATCGTCGGTCAATTGGAAACCATATTCCATGCTAGCAGGTTGTAGATTTAGGAGCCCTGTGTTACATAGAGTTGTAACGTCAATGGGTTGTTTGGGATCAATACGATTGGTATCCAATAAAACTTGGAGCTGCAGCAGCGATAATGGGGGGTATTGACGACGTAAATGATGGCCTTTGTAATATGGTTCGTAGGGGAAACGCAAATAAAAGGGGTTGTTGCCTGTTTCATAACCAATACGCATGTAATTTTGTCGCTGGCCGGAACCTTTGTTACCAGCGCCATGTTTATCGCCACTGTGCTGAGCACGTCCACGCTTTGTCTATATAAATAAGTTAGTGTTTTTAACATGTTGATTTTATTTAATTAAATAAGTCTTATAGTACTTACATTTTTCTTGGAGTTCGGATTTGGACGTATATTACCTATTTGTACACGAGGTAAAGTACGCAACATTTTCAGTGCCTTTTCAGCAGATTCGCGTAGATGCGCCATTTTAGTATTTAATATTAACTATATAGCTTTTATTTATATATATTCTTATTTTAAAAACTATTAACTTTTGTCGAATATTCCCAAATACCTGCGAAAAATTCACATTCTCAGCTGTCAAATGTTAAAAACAGCTGTGTGGTGCTCTTTGTTCGACTTGGCAGCACATGGAATATGGTTTCCCTCACCAAGCAATAAAATATTAGGTTCGTTTCATTGCCGCTAATAGCTGATAGGTAACAGGAAGATAAAGAACGCAAGTTGCTCCCACAAAGAGCAGACGAAGAAATAAACGGAAAGCCAGCGAAAACTGACAAATATTATTTTTAATAATTATATCATATCAAAAGTTGTAATTGAATAATACCATTTTTATTTTCACAATTCAAACTTATCCAAAAATAAACAAAATCAAAGTAAATGTGTGAAATATCACTTGTTTACACATATGTGTTTTAACAGTTGGCATTAACATAAAATTTTCCAGAAGAAACAAGCATCTATCTCTGCTTTTTACTCTTTTAACTTGTGTACTCTCCTACTAGTTTTTGGATTAAGTAAGGTCTTTCCATCAGAAACATGGTTTGGGAGTTACAAATTAAAACTTTTTCGAGTTAGATGGCCACGGGGACTCTTTTGTCGCTAATTTTCTCTTTTGTTGTCGCTCTGAGCATTCACATAGATAACGAAATTCAAATTTCCGACATTTCATTTAATTCCGAGCGCTATTACAACCTGAAAAGAATTTCAAAATGAAAAGGAGTGCAGAATTGTGTAACAGTGAACTGTTTCGAACAAGAACACAAATCGTGCCACCGAATTCGAGCGACACGTTTCTTTCGTCTTTCCTTGTCGTCCCCTCGCCCACAAAAACCGGTTTTAACGACAAAACAGTCCGTGTGTAAACTGGCACTTAGTGATAATTAGCAGTTAAGAAACTAGCCGTTTGTTGACGTTCCGAACTAGGAAAAAGTAAACTTGTGTTTTTTTATGTTTTTGAACAAAATACTAAAAATTTAAGTTAACATTCCCTATAAATATATAAAATGGCTCCCAAAAAAACTGATTTTGATTTAACTGATAGAGGCTGGGTTGATTTATATGTTAAAAAATGTGAAAACATAATGAAAGAGTTCACCGACTATGTTTACGGTAAGGTTCACAATATTATTTATTTGGAAAAGTTGCAAATGCTTTTTATTGTCTTCATAGCTTTACAAAATCACTGTTTGAAAGAACGCAGTAAGATTGAAGAACTTGATAAAAACTATAAGAAGCTACAAACAAAAATAATTGAAGAGAAACCAATGCAACAAACGAAATATGAAAAGAGATGTACATTATATACACCTCTGGATCGGAGTCCTCTAAATACTGATATATTGGGTATTACCACAATGACCACACCTACCAAAGGTGAGGCAGATCGAACCACAATAAGCGACGGTTCTCCCGCATTTCTGAACATGGCTATGGATAGCGAACAATTAAATATGGAATCTTGCGTTTTAAGTCCCGCACAACATCATCAGGAAATATTATCGGCATCCGAGCAGTTAAGCAGTCCGAATCGTTTTTCAATTGGCATTGACAGTGTTTTACAGCACAACACATCGCCGACATGCAAACCAAGAAACAACAATGAAAACCAAAGTGCATTAGGTTTTTTAAAAGCGCGCGGTCGTGTTGGTAAAACTTTGTATAACGAACCTTATGAGCATAAACTACGAGAACAAAATCCAGCAGCGAATGAAAATGATAACAAACTGTTGAAATCAAAAGCTAAGTTGCATTCAAAACAATCGGATTGGTTGGAAAAGGACAAAAAATGTGAGGAGCGAAAAGCTGGTTTAAAACGAAGCGCTAGTAATATGGAAGAGGTATTGCGAAAACGTAGTCTGATGTCATTGAACAAGAGTGGCGAACGAAAATTAAAACAATCACGGTTAACACAAATGGTTTCTATGAAATCAAATAAAGTGCAAAATGTAAGTGATATAATATATACATATTTATATAACTATTTATGTGTGCTTTTCCGAATGTTTATAACCTCTTACTTTGTAATTACCAGGGCAGCATATCAACTTCTCCAGAAGATGTAGGTGATGCACAAAAATTTGCATTTTCACCAACTTCATCTCTTGCCTCGACCACCACAACGCAAAAAAACCTAGCTTTTCAAACATTTTCCAATGATACTGACGATATTTTCCAATTTAGCAGCGAAGATGACGATGAGCAACATGTTAAAAAATCAAACGATAACAGTGTAATGAAACAAAATGTAAAGAATAGTAATGACACAACAGTTTTTCAACCATTGCCGAAAGAAACAGATAAATCTGATAGTATTTTGGCTATAACTCCAACAGCACCACCGTTAATTTGTTTAGATGACTCGGATGATAATGAACATGGAACAGAAACTAGGACGAACTTTGGAAATAAGATGAAGACTCAACAAGAAGGGGAAAGTCATCTGAAAAAATCAATTGTCATTGTTAAAAAAGAAAAAACAGGTAGTGAAAATCTAGCCACCGAGTTGGCGGCTGCGATGTTAGCCGAATGGGAAGAGGAGCCCGAACATCACACAGTAAAATCAGAAACGAAACCAAATGCTAAAGCAGTAGATATGAAACCACGTCTTTCACAACTACCTGAAGCGAAATTTTCAATCAAAGAACGTTTCAATGTCGATTGTGATGAATGTCAAAAAGTAATTAAAGTTTATTTTATCTTTCTACAAATATTTTGGAAGACATTTTATAAATAATTACATACATATTTGTTTGCTTGTATCATATTAGTATATCGACTTTATGGGAAGCAATATGAGTTTGGCGGAAATTGAGACGCACCTGCGTCGTTGTACCCGTCACCGCACTGCGAAAGATGACATACCAACTACGCCGCCAAATTACTGGAATCCTTTGATGCCATCGTTTTCCGAAAATGATCCACGTAATAAAACACTTTTAGAAGATCCGTTTATACAACGAAAGCGCGGTAGCAATAAACCGTAGAAATTTAAGGCGCTTAGGTAGTTTTAATATTATTATTGTATTGTTAATGACTTAAAATATACGTTTTATACTAAGTTTGTAATTAAATGTATGTATGCATATGTTTCTGTTTCTAGGGCATGACATGTATTTTAAATTCTATAAGTTGCCACGTTTTGCTTGTTCGATTTCGATAGCTGTGAAGAGTGACTTAAAGTTGCCGGCACCGAAACCCTTGAAAGAAAGAATTAATAATTATGTAATATCAAAAATACTAGTCTTTTAAAAGGTAATAATTTTTTTTATACCCGGAACCGAGTATATTGGGATAATCACGAAGTTTGTCTACAAGGAAACGTCGGAGACGGATATAAAGCTTTTACATTTATACATATATAAATGATCAACATAACAAGATGAGTCGATTTAGTCATGTCCGTCTGTCTGTCTGTATATTTGCAAACCAATCCCTCAAATTTTTGAAATATCGATCTGAAACTTTGTACATCTCTTTCTTTCCTCAAGAAGCTGCTCATTAGTTGGAACTACCTGCCATATTAAACAATACAATCTCCGAAGATGTAGTTCAGAACGGCCTACAATAGCATATAACTGGCATACAAATTAATTGATCAATATCTAGATAACGATCTTTTTATACTTCAATGCTTCAATGCAGTAGAAGATAACTTTTTTCTATTTTTTTATAATCAATGATAGATTTTATATCATTCAAGTATTTGCAATTTATCTCCCAGTAGCATACAAAAATTGCTTATGAAAACTTCTTGTTCCACTTTAATGCTAGAAAATTATTTTAAATTTATTGTTTTAAACTTACATTGTGATTGTGTCGTTGAATGACTTCAATGAATAATGTAGGTCTATCTTGCAGGTTTTTCGAAAATATTTGCAACAGATATCCATCCTCGTCGTAATCTATTAAAATATTCAGTTCCTTAAGCAGCTGCATGTCCTCCTTGATTTTGGTGCGACTGTTTTTTAAGTTTTCCTCCAAAATATCATAGTACGAACTAGGTATTGTGAGAAATTCTAAGCCACGAGCGCGTAAGTTGCGCACTGCCGTTATAATATCGCTTGTATTGAGCGCAATATGTTGCACTCCGGCGCCACCATAATACTCCACATACTCCTGAATCTGTGACTTCTTCTTACCCTTTGCCGGTTCATTGATGGGCATCTTTACATTCTCCTCATAATTGGCCATTACAATTGAACGTAATGCTGAATAATCAGTGTGTATTTGCGAATCATCCACTGACCAGAAGCGATGAAATTGCAGAACACGTTCGTACCAAGCGGCTACACTCTCCATTTGTAAATCAGGTTGATTACCCACAACGTGATCGATGAAATCGAGTTTGGTGGATGGCAAACCTTGGAGAAGATTGTCGATGGGCGGTGTTATAAAGCCGGGTAAAAATTTACCGTTATATTTAGTGCGATCGACAAAGGTGTGTGTTGTGTCGCCGTACTATGGAAAGAAAATTTAGATCATGTTTGAAATTAAAATAGTAAATGGTAATAAATTGGTAACGCCAATAAACTTAAGAGTAAGTATTCTGAAACTCTCATTTTTATTAAAATTGAAAATTTGCTCACACTCACCGTTTTTATAGTAGCAAAGCGCACTACGCCGTACTCATCCTTTTCTTCCCAAATTTCGCGCACCACTTCAGCACCACGTTCCTTTGCGTATTTGAAAATTGCTTCCAAATTTTCTACCTCAAAAGCCACATCCTTTACACCATCGCCGTGTTTCGTTAGATGCTGACCATGCTCAGCATCATCGGCATTGTAGGCAGATACAAAAACGAAGATGATGCGATTCTGTTTGACCGCATGTTGGGCTAGGCGACGATGTCCTGTCTCTAAGCCACGATAGCCTACATGCGTAAAACCGAAACGTGTTGTGTAGAAGCTGGCTGCCTGTTTGGCATTACCCACGTAGAAGGTTAAATGATGGAAACTAAGGAATTTACCGAATTGCGGCTGAAATTTGAGTATAGAGTGAATTGAATTTAGTTTATAATATTTCACAGTATAAGTAGGTGGTTTTTAATTACCTTGGGTCCTTTATCAGTATATGATGTCTAGGAAAAAAAGAAAAATTAATTTAAGTTTATATATTTTATTAAAAATTTGGTTGTTAACTGTTTGATTAAGTATTCTTGTTTGGATTTAATGCTAAATTCAATTAAAAAATTGTCTTAAATGATTTTTTTTTTACCCGGAATACTTAAACAAATATATATATATACATACATATATATTTTTTTTATTTTTTATTTTACAGTGCGAAAATTAGAAAACATCAAACAAAATGACGGAAATATTCATGTTTTAAAAAAAAGGATATATCGAAGTAAGCAGAAACAAAAAACAAGGTTATTTTTCAATAAATAAATAAAACTCCTTTTTTTAGATATTTCTTTCATAACTTTCGAATTGACAATCTCTTTAATTATCAGCATGTGGTGTTCCTATCAATTTCGATAAGTTTCTTTCAAGACTTTTAAATCCTGGTGAATCCGCTCTCTCTTTTGCTTACTATAATTTCCTCACCAAAACTTGGTAGATTATCCGAAAACTAATTACTGTGAAGATAGTTTTACTGATATTTGCTCCTAGAGTCTGAACGTTTGTTAGCATATTTTTCAGAACTTTTTAATAATTTCGTGCTTTGGGAAATAACCATCATAATCTTGATAAAATCTGTAACTTTCATTAATTGCAAAAATTGCAATAATAATGAAATCGGGAGCACGTCAATATTTTCATGGATAAATTCGTAATCTGAACACTTGAAAACATCTAAATTTGCTAAGACAAAAAATATTTTTTTTATTTGCGTATTCTTAAATCAACTGTACAATTATCGCAAATTATTATTTTTTTTAAGAAAAATTTAATTTTCTTCTAATTAGATATTAATATAGAGGAAATATTTGTAATTTTGTTCCTTAAAAATCAATTTTTAATATTTTCATCACCTAATAACTGTTCACATACCATTTTCACTTATTTTAAATATTTTAATTCCCACACAAATCACAGTTTTGCACACCAAAAAAATTTTCAAAAGATTATAGTTAATACACTCAAGCAATTCAAATTAGAACTCCATTGACTGAGCTCAACTCTTCAGCAACTACAGCAATCTTCGAAACGGTAGACGGTTTATATAGCCGCTGCGAACTTTATGAGCTTAGTATTATAATCCTGAAACTACCAACACAGCTACATCTACTAACCCGTGTTAGTGTATAATATTAGTTAGCTAATATAGAGTTGGAAAAATTTGCATTAATAATACTTATGTAGTTATTTTTGTATGTAAGAGATCCACGTGTAAGTACATAAGCACTAGCATCTGATACAAATGTGTCTATATGTGTTGGTGAGTTTGCGGCGCTCGAAATCTTAATTTAAATATTTCAAACGGGTATTTTGTTTATCTGGTCTTCACAACGGTTGCTTGTCGATGTTTCACATTTTCAATCCAATATTGTTTTTGTTTTGAATAACACTGTATATAGAACATATATGATTTTTGCAGGGATCATAAATATTGTTATATTTTCATATGTCAGATAATACATTTGACACGGAGCGAGTGCAAAATAAAATATAAATACCATAAATTACTTAAATAACATTGTAGTATATATTACTTTCATAGTTAACCATAAATACAATTTTAATTTTTTTTTTAATTTACAACAAAACAACAAACAAGCGTAAAATATGAATTGCTATGAATTGCAAAAAAAAAATAAAATAAGTTAAAGCATTTAAAAATTAATTATTTCTAAAATTAGAAACACTAAAAATTTGGAAAACCAAATATTTAAATATTTTTTGTGTTTAATTTATATTCAAACACGCTTTGCCCATCTCGAGGTAACGTGATGTTGAATACTTGTTTCGGATTCTCAAAGTTGACTATGCCCATAGTCATTGCTTGATGGCAAAATTTTTAGGTTTGAAATAAAGTCGCGATTAAATTTCAAATATAAGATGGAAATTTAAACAAACATATGCTATTATTCGTTATAAAGGGTTCATTGCGCATTGATTATGCAATATTTGTTTAATGCTTTTCTTGAACAACATGCTACACTTCCTTTGCACAGCGTTTAAGATTTATGATATTGTATTATAACGATTTTGTTTTCAAATAACGGGTGGGCCATCTAACGTTTTAAATTTGAATTATCTATATTTCGACATTGGAAACGTCAAATACCATTCGGAAAGTGACAGATATTCAAAAAGTCTAAAATTTACGAAATGGGTCGCTATTCACAATTCTACAGTTCACAGATTGGGCAGAAGATCGTTTGACCGAGGATGATCAATTTTACCGAAAAATCATCTTTTCGGACGAGGCTCATTTCCACCCCGATGGTTACGTTAACAAGCAGAATTGTCGCATTTGGGGCACAGAAAACACGCACGTAATCGTCGAAAAGCCAATGCACCCAGCACGAATCACTGTATGATGCGCGGATTTTGTTCTGGTGGAATCATCGGCCCATTTTTTTTCGAAAATGAAGAAGGAACCGCCGTAACCATCAATGGTGAGCAATATCGCGCAATGTTAACCGAATTTTTCTTCACGCAAATTGAAGAGGGAGACTTGGACAACATTTGGTTCTAGCAGGACGGCGCTACGTGCCATACAGCAAACGCTACATTCAATCTTTTACGCCCTATCTTCGAAAATCGCATAATCAGCAAAAGAGGTGATGTGAATTGGCCTCCCAGAAGCTGCGATTTAACTCCGTTGGACTATTTTCTGTAGGGAGCTGTTAAAGATAAATGTTACGCCAACCATCTAGAACTAATTCAAGATCTAAAGTACGAGATTCAAGCTGATGTAGCTGCCATAAGGCCTGAAACCATCGAGAAAGTACTCCAAAATTGGGTGGATCGGATAAGCTACTGTAAACTCAGCCGTGGTGGTCATTTGCCCAAAATTGTTTTCTACAAATAAATTTCATAAAACAAACTTTTAAATAAATGTTAGACCTTTGCAAAATATCAAGCGGTTTTTTTATTGACTTTTTAAATTTAAAATTTTATATGGCCCACCCTATATTTCAACCCTTGCGTTGATGAGTTTTGAAAAATTTATTTAATATTAGTATTTGTTCACTCGTAAATTATCATTGTACTACAAAACCATATAACTTCTTATTACAGTTGCATGCTTAAATATTTTAAGACAACAAATAATATAAATAAATTATTTAGGATACAATATCTAGTATGATAAACCCTTTTTCTTTGGGAATATATTTTTTTCGTTCGATAAATTCAAGTCTCCGTTGGCGGGCGGCTGATGAGAGATACCCTTCCGCTAGTGTATATCCCTAAACCTTGGAGGACTGCGAAGGTGCTCTTTATACCCACGGTAGAGAGGAAGGACTATTCACCGGCGAAATCCTTCAGGTCAATTAGTCTAAATTCCTTCATACTAAAGAGTATAAGTAAGATTGTGGACTATGAAATTTTTAGAATTTTTTGGCCAAATATTTTATTAAAATTGAAAAACTAAAATTATTAAAATATGGTTAGCTAAAAATTGTTTATATATTTTTTATTATTTGGAAAATAAAATCAAAAAACCTTAACCTGCGTCAGGACTAATGTGTAACGACAACTTTTGTTGGTTATCTTTATATAATAAGAACCATTTACATATGCGAACCCCTCAATTTAAATGCCAAATGCAAATAAATGTAAATATTTCATTAGTCTGTGCACGCAGTAGTCGCCGAAGACCGCATGCTCAACCCGCCATCTGTCGCATGCCGGTCGATAGCTAATTCTAACGAATGAAACCTGTCCAAAGCGAATTTCTTTTCACATTCATTTAACACCTGTTCTGCGACGCCACCGCAGACTGGTTGTAAGGAGAGCGCAGGCGGGTGGGCTGGAGTGCGAGGTGTCGAGCCCCCAAAAACAAGATCGCTATTGGTCAATAGCTGTTCAACAGCCGGCAACGTAACGGCTTAATTGTATAGCTGCTTGCATTCGTATGTATTAGTGTGACCATGGCCGCTGCGATGAAAATAGCAAACACACCAGCAAGAGAGATCGCGCAAATATCTCTGATAATGAGATGCATAAAAAATCTTATAAAAAATATTGTTATCATTGTTGCTATATGAAAAAATAATGTGATAAACAACAACAACACAGGTGCGTAGAAATGAAATGTGTTTATTGTTGTTGTTTCAATTTAGAAATAAGTGAAATAAGAAATAAGAAATAAACTAATCGATTAATGAGCTATTCGAGAAGCTGTTTATAAATGATTCGGAATTTGGTAGAGTTTGTTGTTGGAAACAAATAAATCCACCCACATTAGTGATAGAAATATACGCAAACTAGTTTGTCAGTGTTTGAGGTATCGATATAAAATTGTGTACACGTTCCTTTCTTCCCAAGAGCTGCCCATTTGCCGGAACCATGATCGTTGTAGCTTATAGTTGCCATTCAAACTGACCGATCAAAACCTATATAAAAAATCTATTTTCCCTTTTGAGTAACCTTAATTCGACTTGAACTTAAACACGGTGGCTGAAAATAGCAAACCGTATTCCGGTTACGTTTTCAGATTTTGTTCGACCAAGCGGTATTCCTACGGCGATTATTCGACATAAAAATAAACAGCGTATTTAGAAATTTTAATTAAAAGCTACTCTGCGTTATGAAGTAATCAAGTCGAGTAAATAGATCACGATAAAAATGTTGAAGGTCTCTCAATGAAATCTAAAGACAAAAAAATAGAGATTTCGAAAACTATCCAGCTCATCCGTTTAAGATTTTCTATTGACCGCATTGGCTTTCAGCCAAAAGCTCTTAGTGAAAGCCAAAGATAAACAATGGCAAAGGCGACATTGAGTTCGCCGTAAGTGGAATACATACTTACATAGATATCGATGGGAGCTATGTACATGTCACTTTTCTAGTTCCATAAATGTGCGCTAATATTCTTTAGCACTTACATCGGTATGTATGTTTATACACAATCAAAGGTCTTAGCCATTGTAAATACGTATCAAAATAAGAATTATGAAAGCTACATATGTATGCATTTATGTTTTGGGCCATCAATGACTGACACTACATAATTTGAGCCAATTTGTCTTACTTGACATGCTTTCGCTCTTGGATGGCATTTTGTTTTTGTTTTTATCTGCTGTCTTAAGTGCTAGAAAGGCTGCTGACAGCTGCGGAGTATATCTGCCTGAACTTATGTTTTACGAGCAGCTTAATTTGTCAGCTGCTTATTACACGGTCGAAATGTGTTTATTTTTTAATGTAGCGTATGACGTTTTGAATGAGCGAATTTTTAAAATGAATGTTGAAAACTATTTAATTTATTGAACTGCTGTTTTTATAGTTTATTAAATTTGAGATAAAGTGCGATTATATTGATGTATACATATGTAAAGTTATTGTTAAGTAAGGGGTGAGACTAGTTTAGAGCTATAAAAAATACATATTTTTGGTCTAATACAATTTTATATAGACGGCTACTGGACAATATTTGGTATCGGAATCATAAGGGGCACATATGTACATACATATACACATATAGTGTGAAAATTCGAAAAATAATTTTTATTCTTGCAAAAATCGATAGCCTCTTTAAAAAAAACATACTAAACTGAATTTTAAATATTTTTTGAGTTACAGCATTTTAAAGTGTAGCCGCTCTGTGCAATCAGCTCTATCAGTTTATCTTGAAACGCGTTTTTCTCAAAATTGAATTTTTCAAATTTATTGCCGTGGTTGCTCGGAATTAAATACAGTGAAATTCCTCATTACGGACAGTCCTCATAGCCGGACATCTTTAACAACTGGGATTTCACAACGTTTTCATTATTCTTTTATATTACATTGTATTATTTTCATACAAAATCAGTTCCTATAACCGAACATGAATACGTTTCAATGACCGGACACAGACACTATTTTGGTAATATTTCGTTCTAATTATCTCTGAGAAAATTGTGTACCATTTATAGTTCCCACTTTTTGATTCTTATTAACTTTTGAAGTTTTGAGACAGTTTCGTTTTAAGTACAATATGTAAAATAATCACCGCAAACAAATTGTCATGTATGAACATTTAGCAAATATAACAAATTCTAAAAATGCATACTTTATTAATAAAAATATTGAGTTCCGTCTTTCCTGTAGAAGATCTCTTGACAGTCCTCCACAAAAAGGATCCAAATTATCTGAAATAAAAAAACCAAAAGCTTTACTTTTAAATAGATAAATACAGGTAATGATCGAAGAAAAGGGGGGTCTCTCATCCGAGGCTGTGTGTTGTTTTTCATTGGGGGAGGTTTTTACGTGGCGGGTCCCAAACCCAGCGCACAACCCTATGCAGGGGATTTTTCGCCTTCTCACTTTAGCTCGCCTTCAAACGGATGTTCTTAGGCTACCCAGAGGATACTTGGTCAAAGACCGGAAGTCGTGAGCTGCTTGAGTCATATGTAAAAGAATCGTTTCTGGCCACTCCCAAGTGAATGGCGATCAGAGAACTTTCCTCACTTGCGTGAACTTCTACACATGACTCCATCCTCTAGAGAGAAAATTATTAGAGCTGCAGAACTGAACCGAGCAGGTACAATCTTTTATAAGAGTGTTCAGCTGCTGGCGTATGCCGATGATATTGATATCATCGGTCTCAACACCCGCGCCGTTAGTTCTGCTTTCTCCAGACTGAACAAGGAAGCAACGCAAATGGGTCTGGCAGTGAACGAGGGCAAGACGAAATATCTCCTGTCATCAAACAAACAGTCGTCGCACTCGCGACTTGGCCCCCACGTCACTGTTGACAGTCATAACTTTGAAGTTGTAGATAATTTCGTCTATTTAGGAACCAGCGTTAACACCACCAACAATGCCAGCCTTGAAATCCAACGCAGGATTACTCTTGCCAATAGGTGCTACTTCGGACTGAGTAGGCAATTGAAAAGTAAAGTCCTCTCTCGACGAACAAAAACCAAACTCTATAAGACGCTCATAATTCCCGTCCTGCTATATGGTGCAGAGGCTTGGACGATGACAACAACCGATGAGTCGACGTTGCGAGTTTTCGAGAGAAAAGTTCTGCGAAAGATTTATGGTCCTTTGCGCGTTGGCCACGGCGAATATCGCATTCGATGGAACGATGAGCTGTACGAGATATACGACGACATTGACATAGTTCAGCGAATTAAAAGACAGCGGCTACGCTGGCTAGGTCATGTTGTCCGGATGGATGAAAACACTCCAGCTCTGAAAGTATTCGACGCAGTACCCGCCGCGGGAAGCAGAGGAAGAGGAAGACCTCCACTCCGGTGGAAGGACCAAGTGGAGAAGGACCTGGCCTCGCTTGGAATATCCAATTGGCGCCACGTAGCGAAGAGAAGAAACGACTGGCGCGCTGTTGTTGACTCGGCTATAATCGCGTAAGCGGTGTCTACGCCAGTAAAGAAGAAGAAGAAGAATGAGCGAAGAAATAGTGAAAATTTTGATTGTATACAAAATAGCATCTTCCAAAAAAAAACACTTTTTTTGCACGGAAATTTACATTTTAAAGTGACCTCAAAAATCGAAATTTATCAGAAACTTTATTCCTTCAATCATTACCTGACAAAAGTATCTAAGAAGATCCTGTGACATTTTCAAGTCAATCGGTCAAGCTGTTTCGGAGATATATTCCTCACCGACTTTGGAAATATCGCTTCGAGACAAACGCTTTAAGGCGCAGCTGCTACTCCGGAAATTTGATTTTTTGAAAATTTTAATTGTATATAACCCATTAAAGTATGTACAATATCACTTATATCACTCAGTCTTGGGAAAGTATAAAATGTTCCGTTATACCGGAATTTAGATCTTCATTCTTGTTTAAACTGTTTTTTAATGTAATTTCCTTTAAAATGTATTTTTATATAATATTTTTTTAAAGAATTCGTATAAGACTTTTTATATTTATTTCTGTAGCCCGTATCAGAATTCAAAACCAAAGCAAACTACAAAATTCTGCCTTTTTGCATAAGTAAATAATCATTAATAGTCAATAAAATGATAAATCATATAGAGTATACTAGATTAGCCTATTTTCTACCACATACAAAGAAATGAGCTCTAATAAATTAATATTTGCTTATTCAGTTTGCCAAATGTCCTTGCTAAACAGAAAATTTATAATTCTTCTTATGCACGTACAATAGTATATGCATGTATGTATGTACGTTTGAATTAATATTCGTGAATATTGGATGCTAGGGTATTGGCAGGTATCTTGACCGTCTGATTAAACTCTCAACTTAATTATAACGCAATCACATGGTCTGCTTGCAAACTTTCAAGCAGGTGGTGTATACTTTAATACTAACAGTTTAGCAGTCTCAAAGAGAGTGCAGAGAGCATCACAAAATGAACAAATGCTCCGTTAAAAATGAGTAAACGCATGCGCAGTGGTTAGAATGCTATGAGGCGCTGAAATGTGTGCTAGAAGTTAATAAAGGGTGTTTTGCTTTAATAAATGTGTAACAATGGGTTTTTGGACAAAACATATATGGTTTTGGTAAAACTATTTACGTGGCACACTGAAAACTATAACTGAAATGCATTTTTATCGAACTAAATTATCATTATTAACAAAATCATGCGTTAAAAGTCCTGTAAAAATATTTTTTTTAAACCAAAATATGCTTAACTTTTTACAATTTTTGTAATTTTTTGATCACTTTAATATTTTAGTAATTTTTTTAATTACAATTTGAATAATTATTCTCTATATAAGTTTTGTTTTGTTTTTGTTTATATTAATTTTTATAAACATATATTGAGATATATAAAATTTAGTAAAATTATATTTCATATTCATATTAAGTTATTGCCTACCGTTATCCATTTTTCCACAAGTGCATGTGTCATCCTAAGTGTATGCAACGTTTTTTGTCTTACGCTCTCACTGAATATATGTTATTGGGGTGAAGCAACAACAAAGCATATTCATCTTGCATTCATTCGTTCGCTTTGGTCGCTCTTTTTCATAAGCCTTCAAAGCCAAGCCTTTTCACCTTTGTAAGTTAAACTTTTTAGGGGTAGTTTCTTTAACCATTTGAGCATTTGTTTGTGCATAACTACTGTTATGTTCATGTAGAAAAAGATACACACAGAAACACATAAAGGTGTTATCGATGCTTGCCAACGATTTCTTATGAGTTGCTGATTTTAGTTGTTCTTCAAGTAGGCCGGTGTAAAGTTCATTGACGCGCTCACGCTGTGGCGAAGACGACAGCTGAGACACATACTGTTTGTCAATACAGTGTATACACATTCATATTTATATTCTAAGTGCGGTTATAGACGCCTAATATTTCTAAATCAAAGGATATAAAAAAAGTAATTTTATTAAAATTTGTGCAAAATCATAAATTATTATAATGCGTTTGTGTTTGAAGAGTGCGTGTGCCTGCAAATCGTTTTTGTTTTTGTTATAACAAACAATGAACTATTGTGTGCAAAAAATATGTATTGGAATATTATTGATGGAAAAGCTTGAAATCTGTTTAGATTATGATATAATGAAAGAAGTTTCAAAAGTGAAAGTGAAAGTAATGGTGTAAGATGTGTACATATGAATGTTATGTTATTAGAATTAAATAATATTTCTTTGATGCCAATAAAAGGTACATTTTAGTGCTATGAAGTGATTGTTGTTAATGAAGGACAGTCGATTGATTAATATAGATACTATTTCCGTTTTTTTTTATCAAATTCTTCAAGGAAAATCGGCTTTAAAGGTCAGACGTAGTATGTCCGACTAAAACCAGTTATTTTTATCACTTTTCCCAACGAAAACTACTGCATCAACTGTTTTAAGATCTTGAGGACATGGTTATGCATAATTGATGAATATACTATGAAAATAATAATTTTTAGTGAGTTAATCGCTATTTTAAAAGTTACCAAAAAGTCATCCACTGTTACAGTGATTACGTTCTTTACCATTTTTGAAAATAAATAGATTGTTAATCTGCAAGGTATTGTCTATAAATGACCCTCGGTCGGTAACAAAAACTGAAATTAAAATAATGGCAGATTTTGAGAAAAATTCGACTTTTGCTTCATTTTCGACCCACCAAAATTACATTATTCATACATTCAAAAAAAATCAATATACAACGAAACAATGCAAAATAAGCTGAAATCTGAAATCAAAGCGATCGGTTGATTTGTCTTAGGGTTATAACTGTAGTCAATTGGAATTTTTTTTTCGAATTTTCATATTTGTTCCTTAACCCGACAAAATATCACAGTAAATATTGTCTCCCAACAAGACCATCCTAGCTCATTTATGCCTATGAACCATTCACTTGAGATCATAAAAAGTACTTTACCACACTTAACACTTAACCGTCAATTAATTATGAACTGGCAGGAACATTTCTTTTATGATTCTCTTGCCAAAAATACCAACTTTATCTGAATGCAAGGCACAAAATATAGTATCTTTGTTGCACTCTAAAATTGAGAATTTCACCTATCTAAGTATCGATTATGTCAGGAATATTCCTCAAAGCTGATGTGGGTGAAGATTGTTGCTGAACTTGAGGCTTGTGAATACATTTTTCTTTTAAATATTATCCGATTATAAAATTTGGCACGAGAATCTTCCAACGTTTTGTACAGAATATAAATGACAAATAACATATAAGGGATTGTAAAAGATCTGAGACCTGCCAAAACTCTAAATAGCCACCCTTTATTATAGTAAGTTGTTTAATTATGTTAAAATAGTTCTTGAGCACATTTACCGTAGAGTAACTACAGGGTAGGCCATTTAAAGTTGACCCATTTGTTTCTAAAAAAAAAGAACAAAAGAAAACAATGTTTTTTGTTCATTTCAAAAATAATTTATTTTGGTCCAAGGGGATTTGTTTCAGCTAATATTTAAAAATTAGATCGCGTAAATGGGCACCTTTAGCTTTGACAGCTAAATGCACTCTTTTTTCGACATTTTCCATGACTTTGGCCAATGTTTCGGATGATATGGCGGCTGTTTCACGTCGAATGTTGGCTTTCAGTTGAGCTAAGGTCTTTGGCTTATTAGCGTATACCTTGGATTTCAAATAACCCCACAAATAAAAGTCTGGTGGCGTCAAATCTGGTGATCTCGGTGGCCAGTCAACATCACCATTTTTCGTTTTCAGCCATTTCGATGGCCCATTTGCCAAAATTAAGGCGTCGCGGATAATCAGCTGGGTTTAGTTTTTGTGCCATTTGAATTTTATATGGAAACATCTTCAAATCTTTATGAATTATGCGTCGGAGAGTGGTGCGAGAGATGTCTAATTCCTGAGAGCGGCGATAACTCGATGTCGATGGAGTCTCCTCAATACTGGCTCGTACAGCTTCGATATTTTCATCAGAACGTCTTGTGCGTTGTCTGGATGCATGACTGGCATTACTGAGATTACCGGTGTTCACAAATTTTGCGTATAAAGACTTAATTGTGTTCTTAACTGGAGCACTTTTCACTTTATTTTTTTTGCGAAACGCACGTTGAGTTAACACAATTGAAAAGTTATTTTGAATATAAAGCTGAACAATTTCAGCGCGTTCTTCGCGGAGTGTACTGTTCCATGGTATAAATTGTCTTCGAATGACGCTTCTAACGCAGTATGACATTAGCCGATTTGTCAGCGCTGTTAAAAGTTACAGCGTTGCCAGATGGGTCAACTTTAAATGGCCTACCCTGTATGTAAGTTTATCCAAAAATTATACATCGTTTCGTGAAACTATATTAAAAAGTGTTCTTATGTAATTTTATATGAAAAAGCTATTTCGAAATTTCACTGCTAAAACGCATGGAAAAACTATTCATAGAGAAACAAATAAACATTACATACAAACATATGTATGTATGTGTGTATGTACATAAACATGTACGTATGTATGTAGTAAAGGAAATCATCACACAAATGGGTAACAGACATAACAATCAACACTCAAAAATTGCGAACAAAATTGAAAGAAATATGCACGCACTTTACAGAACTTCGCGCTAACGAAATTAAAATTCATACAATTTCCATGTCTGCACTTGTTCACATGTACTTACATGAATACATACTATATGTAGTATCTTAATTTGTGATGTTAATAAATATTTGTCGATGATTGACATTTGAAATTTCATAAATCATGCACTAACAAAGTGCTTTCCAAAGGCAATGCTGGCAAGCACCGGCACTACAGTGCTATTCAAACTGTGCGCTCGAATATTGTTTATTTACAAATGTCGTAGTTAGCCTGCAATACGACCTTAACATATGTATGTATGTTGTAGATAAACAAGGTAAAAATAACGTAAAATAATAATAATAAAAACAAGTTATACGTATGAATCATGTGAAAGCGTTCGATCAATGTATTCGCGGAAAACTAATTTAATATACAGCTGTACTATATGCAAAATGAATATATTCGTGCAGCTGACCTGTTTTCTTGACAAGGTACTATGTGTAAACAAAGCTAATGTCACTTTCTTAAATTGGTAAAAAGCATTTTTGCAGTATATAGGATATTTGTATATATGTATGTATGTATATGCATATAATATAAGTATATATGTATATTAATATACCTGTAAGTATATATACATACATATACTCACATATAACAAATTCCCTTTCATTGCTTGTACGCTTGCAAATATTTGTGTCCTACCCCAATTTGCCGGCACTGAAGACAAGCCGGCACAAATACTTTCTAAGTAGCGTCTCTGAGGAGTAGTACTTAGGCTTTGCTGAAACGCAATTTAAATGGCTTTTTTGCACACAATTTTCGCATTAAATGTGGGTTCGTGCAGGAGCTTTTTTATGCGATATAACCTACACTTAGAATGAGATGCAAATTGTTCGCATACTAACATATGGGCTCTCTCTTTACTACTACTCGGATATCTCCCTCTGACATCATTCCATTGTGGCTGCTAGTTGTTGACGTGCTTTAAGGATAACCATATTGCCCTAGTAAGGTTCAGCTTGGTATTTTAATGTCTTCACTTGTACTTTTTGTGTGCAGAGTATGACATGCGAGTAATTGTTTAGCGCATGATGTCATCTTAAATTACACAGCTTTCACTTCGTGCTTTACAACAATTGATTCTTTTATGGGTAATAGGAGTTTATGGCATATAATCTTTGATGTGCTTGCATGTGGTTTAATAGGAAACCGGCACATTTACATAGTAAATACTATGAGTGGCCATGAAAGGAATTTTATAATGATTGCGTACTGCAGTAAAATCATAGAAGAATTTCAACAAATGATCACGTAAACTCTATACAAAAAACCAACATTGGCTTCGCCAAAAATTGTGAAAGCTGTGAATCGAACAAGTAGTGGCGTAAGTTAAATAGGTTGACATAATGTAATAACGGGTGATCCATTTCGAGATTCCCTACTTTTTTTAAAGAAAAACCAAATAAACTTAAAATTTTATTTTTTTGGCAGATCCTTAAGCCAAAAAGGTCAATGGCGCTTTGTAATTTTTTTGTTACCTTTGGTTTTTTTACTGGGCATAATTCCTGCCTAATCTTAATAATTTCTGATAATTTTCTCAGATCTGTGAATTCTTAAAGCAATTTGCACATTACTCAAGCCGTTTTCTTTATGCGCCGTTATAACAGCTTTCTTTTCATTTGGCAAGTGGGGTTCCTTCGGCATCACTTCAAGGTGTATAAAAAACAATAACTTAGAGAATTCCAATAAATCCATGTAATGGCAGTTTTAAAATTTTTGCAAAAATATACAACTTAGCTGTTTATTTCTTCATAAAATGACTTCTACCACCTTTTCGGTAAAATTGATCTGATGATATATCTTTGATTAAATCAATTAATCTAACACAAATACTTGAGCTAATAACTTGTCAAACTCCACATCATTTCATAATTAAGTTATCATAAATAATTTGTATATTACTAAACATTTTACAAATATTTTTATGTAGGAATAGTGGCGATAAATCTTATCTAAAATACTGTGCCTTTTAACAGGTTGCGATGAAATGAAAATATCGTTATAATACAAATACATATGTATTAATTTTGTATATCCCTTGTAGGAAATCAAATGTATTTTGACAGTTGTCTTAAATAAATCTAAACAATTAACATTTCTCTCATGCGCTCTTGTTTTATAAAGAAATTTAACTGCAATATTTTAATATCCATTTTTAGCATATTAAATACTAAGGATAATAAGGAGTTTTTTCTTTCACGAATGAGTTAGTTTTTGTCGTAATGTGATCTGTATATTTCGAGAGTCTACTATTAAATCTACTTATTAATCTAACGTAACCTTCCAACTTATCAAAATATTTAAGACAATATTCCTATTGAAATATATCCCAAAATTGTTTCCTCACAAAAAGATCTCGCTAGTTATTGTTCGTTGTCAGAGATTATAATAGTTAGTGCTTCACAAAAGATTACTGACTCACATTTTGTACTTCCCTTATTATCCTTCAATTCCTCACTAAACGGTTGTTTTCTGTGATTACAACACTATTTCTTTCAGTATACGAGTATTTCAACTTCTACTTCAAACTGTTTTACCTACAGGGTACGTAAGTACTCTTCTGTTCTCTATTAAATATTGCAACAACAACCTGTGTCTTTAACAGAAATAAGTTTACGAACAAGAATGTATACAAGTGTAAGAATCCCTCTTTAATAGATGACGTTGGGCGCGCAGCATATGTTCATTCCTTTCGAGTTGCCTATAAATAGGCGACCTAAAGAATTCACTTTATGAGCTGCTGCATTCTATTATTAACTGCGGAGTATGAAGCCCCAAAGTATCACTGCATATACTCATATGTATGTATGTATATGCTTATATTCTAAGCTGTGTGTTTAACATTAATATAAATTATAAACAAATGAGAAAGTAAGGCATATATATATATATATGTATATATGGATATACATAGAAGCCCATATATTTACCACCAGAAAGTCATAAAGGGTGGTGAGGTAGGCTCCAAAGAAAGTGTGTCAGAAATGTATGCTAGGAATGACATGAATGTCGGCGCATAGAACTGTCAATTAACAGATGAACGGACGATTAGTATGGCTGGATGAATATTTAAATACCTAGATGATTGGTGTATTTAATCAACACACAGTGTGTGGCATGCGGTATTCCGTTGTGGGTTGGCTGGTGTAATAAAGTGGCAACAAATTAGGGGAATATATATGGTATACTCGTATAAAGTTATACATATGATTCTTCATGAGTGAATAGCAAATGCAAAGCAATAAAACTACTTTTGGAAATCATCAATATCTCCAGCTTGTTTGTTAGTTTACCATAGCTAGAATTGCCTACCCATTTTTATACTCTTGTAACCTGTTGCTACAGAGCATAATAGTTTTACTCACCTTATGTATCACCTAAAAGAAAAAAAAAACAAGAAAAAACGTTAACTTCGGCTGCACCGCAGCTAATGCACCCTTCACAGGTGCATTTCTTTTAGTAACTATGTGTTCAGTTTATATGGAAGCAATATGCTATAGTAATCCGATCTGAACAATTTTTTCGGAGTAATTCATGTCAAATTTCGTGAAGATACCACGTCAAATGCGAAAATTTTCCATACAAACCCTTGATTTCGATCGTTCGGTTTGTATGGCAACTATATGCTATAGTAAGCCGATCTGAACAATTTCTTCGGAGATTACATTGTTGCCCTAGAAAATAATCTGCTTCAAATTTTGTGAAGATACATTGTCAAATGCAAAAGTTTTCCATACAAAAACTTGATTCCGATCGTTCAGTTTGTATGGCAGCTATATGTTATAGTGGTCCGATATGGGCAGTTCCGACAAATGAGCAGCTTCTTGAAGAGAAAATGACGTTTGCAAAAAAAAAAACGATATCTTAAAAACTGAGAGACTAGTTCGTATATATACAGACAGACGGACAGAGAGACGGACATGGCTAAATCAACTTAGCTCAACATACTGATCATTTATATATACATATGTATATATACTCTATAGGGTCTCCGACGCTTTCTTCTGGGTGTTACAAACATCGTGACAAACGTAATATACCCTGTTCAGGGTATAAAGATCGGGATGACGAAAAAAGTAGAAATCCGGGTGACTGTCTGTCTGTCCGTTCGTGCAAGCTGGCGTAAGGGTCCCTTAGTAAAAAACAAAAATAATTAGAGTGCCGTAACTTAGCACCAAGTTATGATATTGAACTGTAATTTCGCACAGTTGCAAAGGACACTTTTAGGAAAAAAAGTTCTCGGGACCCGATCTACCGATTTCTACTAAATTTAGTACGTGGCATTCTTTTCATACTCCTAAATCACGGTGTAAAATATGTAATCGGACTACAATCACGCCCACTTCCCGTATAATACAGTTTAGAATTCCATTTGATTATTTCACTTTCCAGTGTATAGTATCAATATATAATAATTCCTGTAAAGTATTTCACATTATGACCAAAAATTGCCCAAATCCTACCAAAACTGTTCAAGCCATTAGGTACCGAATATTTGGACCACAGTGTCTTTAGTTGACTTTTGACTGAAAATATCGGTCAATGTATGAGATATGCAAATGAAAATCAGAGATAATCTGTTTCAGACAGTAGTAACTCTGTGTAAGAATCGGGAAATATTTGCTTGTCATATGTCGACCAGTATTTGAGTTATCTCAATAAAATTAGAGAACGTGTTTTTTGTATATTTGTGTCTGAAATGGATAAAATTGGGCAAAAACTTGACCAATATCAGGATTTTCGAACATCCGGCTGACTTTACTCCAAGTGAATGTGGCATGATAATAGTTATAGAAAAATCGTGTCGATACTTCCCAACTCCTATATATTATATATTTATAATGATTTTCGTTTTTCTAACAATTCCTGCAAGTTGCAAGAGTATATAATCTTCGGTTGCACCCGAACTTAGCCTTTTCTTACTTGTTTAAATGTCTCTTACTCTAGAGAAAGTAAGGTTCAAATATATACCAAGTTGTTCAGCATTTCGTATTTAATATAGGAAAGCCTAAGATTCAACTTCATTTCTCTAGAATATACATATATTTGACATATTCTTCAAAAAACCAAGTTGTAGGTACTCCTACCTGGTATCCTAAAACACTATTGGTATAATATGGGACAAAAATTTTCTATATGTAGTATCGAAACTTGAGTGTTTGTTATGGTTGAAGCTAATATGTTAACGGATTGTTCTCGAAATTACAAATTTCGAATCGAACGATGCTATCATTCGTTTTCATTTTCAGAAGGAAAACTGTAAAATGTAGTGTATTTTTTTAGTTGGTGTCCATCTTTGACGCCCTCCTTTTTGAGGGCTCTACATTGACTTAACATCTTAAAATAAGCTTCTAATAAGTTATAACCGAAAGCTTATGCCATTTTGCCCTGTTCTTATTAAATTAAAAATAAATAGTCGCACTTCCTGAATCTTTCTTTATTATTATTTTATCTATGTACATCTGCTTCTGTTTTAGGCAAAGAAGGAAAAATCATGCATTAATGTATCTTATAAATTTGATAAGCACTGTATCTGCTATACCTACATACATACATATGTACTTATCATTCATATATGTATGTACATTTATAGGACAGGCGAATGTATAAATAACTATGTTTATATTGATATGAAGATAAGATAAAATGTAAAAAATAAATGTGCGAATAAATCTCACTTCTGAATTTTTGCGGAAACGTAAATATTTATTTCCATAAAAATGTGGGCATTTGGCAATGCTCATTTGTAAAATTCATATTGGTTGCAAACATTTGTATCAAAAAATAAATACCGATCATAAATTTCGTCAAAATGCAGCATTTCTGCTTTAACCGTAACACGTAACATTTTATAAAAAAATGTCGAATCATTGAACTTAAGCATGCTTACATTACTGGGTTGCAACACCCTATCTCTGTTTATAATGACTTCTTGAATATTCCACGAATTGCAGAATCAACAAATAACTACAAATTGTTGACACTGGACATCACTATATCAAATGAAAAATTTTAAAATATTTATTGAAGAATTATAAACACAAATTTGGGCACGCCTTCTTTAAAATATTAACGATGTCATAAAAGTGATTTCCGAGAAATCCTGTGATAAATAATCAATCACCGATAAAGTGTGTGGATAAAGTAAGATTTTCTGAAGATCTTGTTGAAAACAACACCAGAAGGATGTACAGCAGGGTAAGCCCCAAATCAAATGGGAGTTGAGATAGTATCGACTGGATTTTATCTATACTGTTATCATGTCACATACTAAAAAAATTTTCTCTGGGATTCATCGAGGTACCTCGCATATAATTACCAATATACGAGAGCTGTCCGATAAATAACCGACCTAACCATGATGTACGCGATTTTTTCAAAATTTTGTTTTTTTTTTTCTACATAGTCTCCTTGTAACTCCACACACTTCTCCTAGCGATGCTCCCATCTCTGCAACCCTTCCAAATAGTACTTGGCGTCTTTGTCTGCAAAATACGAGTTCACGAAAGAGATTGCCTCCTCATTTGACGAAAATCTCTGGCCGCCGAGCGCAGTTTTAAGTTGAGGAAACAAAAAAAAGTCGCTTGGTGCTAGATCCGGTGAATAAGGTGGATGGTCAAGCAGTTCGAACCGCAATTCGTGGATTTTCGCCATGGCGACTGTTGAGGTGTGAGATTTTTCGAAATTTCTTCCTTTAGCTTGTCCAATAATGATGCGTAGTATGCTCCTATTATAGTTTTTCCTTTTTCAAGATAGTCGATAAAAATAATTCCACGGCTGTCCCAAAAAACACTCGCCATCACTTTCCCAGCCGAATACCCAGCTTTAGTTTTTTTTGGGGCTGGTTCCCCCTTTTCAATCCACTGTTTAGATTGGTTTTTTGTTTCGGGCGTATAATGATGAATCCAAGTTTCGTCTACAGTTATCAATCGGCGCCAAAACTCGGTCTTATTGCCTCTAAACTGAGCCAACAGAGCGCTGGAGATGTTCATGCGCGCACGTTTGTGGTCTAGCGTAAGCAAACGCGGCACCCAACGCGCGGACAGCTTTCTCATGCCCAAATCTTGGTTTAATATGTGACAAACAGTTTCTTTTGACATCTTCATAATCTCAGCTATTTCCCTAACTTTAATCCGGCGGTCGTCTAGTACCAATTGATGAACTTTAGCGATGTTATCGTTAGTGGTTACAGTTTTTGGACGCCCAGGACGTTCATCATCTTCCAAGCTCCTGCGACCACATTTAAATTCAGCTGCCCAAAATTTTACGGTGGTAAACGATGGTGCAGAGTCACCATACACAGAGTCCAACTCATCTTTGATTTATGAAGGCGTATTGCCTTTCAAAAATAAAAATTTAATTACAGCTCGATATTCAATTTTTTCCATTTTGGGGAAATCACCGAAATAGACTCACAAAAACGACTGTCAACAGATAATTGCGCAAGATAAATTTCTGAAATTTTGGCGAGTAGCTATTATAATATGCACAATTTGAAGTAGAAACTTTTTTTCAGATGTGCCGCTAGCTTCACGTTGAGGTCGGTTATTTATCGGACAGGCCTCGTGTAAGGAGTAGAGTCAATCGGATGTTCGAAAACCCTGATCTTAGTTTAAAGAGGGCTAGGTCAAGTTTTCGCCCAATTTTATCTATTTTCGGCACAAGGATACACTGTTATGAGTAAAACATGCTCTTTCATTTTCATTGAGATAATCCATACTTTTGCCCGATATATGCGGTAAAAAGTCACCGGGAAGTTCGAACATTTTTATATGAGGGTTATGTGGGCTTTTAACATACAGACAAACCATTATAAGGGAAGGACTATCCCTTAATTTCATGTATATACATATTCCACATTGACCGACATTTTCGATTAAAAGTCAACCGGGGTCTAAATATTCGGTATCTAGGCGACATAAGGTGGCACACACTAAAGACATTATTCGGACAAAGTCCCGTTTTATTAATTGCTTCATAATTTGTGCACTGGAAACTGAATGAATCAAGTGGAATTTAAAATTGTGCTATATGGGAAGTAGGCGTAGTTGTTATCGGATTACATCCATTTTAACAATGTGACATAAGAATGTAAGAAGAATGACACATACTAAATTGTGTCGAAATCGGTTGGTCGAGTTCTGAGATTTGGAATTTCACCAAAAAAGTGAGCGGTGCCACGCCCATCGTCCAATTTTTACGCCGGCTCCTTTAAAAAAGATTAACGATGGAAGTTTGAATCTTTTTTTTTTCTTTTTTCAATTTTATAACCCATCACAATGTCCTTGATTACTATGACAAATATGACCGGATCTGTCAACCAGTTTGTCTACAACAGCTACTTATGTTGGTACACCAGTAGTGCCTTGCGGGTACTTTTTTATCAGAATTTATATTTGTAACAAACAATTAAAAAAAACTGCCGTGATCGAGTTTTAAACACAAAATGATTTACATAACTTCGGTTACATGTTATCCAAGCTACTGGGGTGATACAACTATAATATATTCTATAGTTCGAAACCGAAGTTTTCTGACTAAACTGAAATTAAGCAGAAAGGCATTACTGTTGCATCTATTATAAGCGAATAGCACGGGTAATTTCTCTGTACGAGTAATTCTGATTATTAAATATATAGAAACATAAAAACCTAGATTATTATCTTTATAATCTCGCGACATGTTGCTACTGAGTATAAAAGTTTTATTTAGATAACGGTTGTTTTTTTCATATATTTTCGACCAGATGAAACGTAATTTACAATATTTTTGTGTTTGAGTTTTTTTGGAAAATTATTTCCGTTCTTCTATATGACGGAATCTTTTAGGCGCAGATACTTATGCATAGGTCTCTATGTAAGTTACTTACGTACATATCGCTCATTTGCTGCAAGACCGGCATAAATCAAAAAACGTGATTTTTGAGTTAATGATGCAGAATTGTTCGTTATATCATACTTCATGTTGAGTGAAAAATTCATATAAATACCTCTTATATGCTCCGCTTGAGAAGAGGTGTAAGGTTGGAGTCATCGTGTAAGGTTGTAGTCAGTTGAAAACTTTAAACGCGTTTTCTGGAGAATCGATTTTGTTAACTTATGCCGGTCCTGCAGCAAATGAGCTATATGTACATGTGCTAATAAGCCACATAAGTAAGTAAAAAGTATTAATACTTTGCTCCCGATAAATAAGATACAATTCATATCATAATTTTGGTTCCGGTCAAAATTAACCCTTTCTACTTGGAATTCCTATATTTATTTATATACAAACCATTTATTTGTATATTTTTTGCAAAGATAAAAACAACACACTTATTTACAATAAGCCAACTACTCTACAAAAAGTAAGAAATGCACTCTTATCTAAATTCATACTCGCTCATTACGCATTTGCTCTATAGTTGCCAACTTGGTAATTTATGCCTTTTAACTTTTTAAAACATGAAACATGTTAGCTTCTGGTGACTTATTTTTTCGCGTTGCAGGTTTTTTAATAGATGGGGATATGTTGAGGTACTCTTACATAAGGAAAGTTTCAATTATAAAATATGTTCCAATACTGGTCATCAAACAAAAAGCAACATTGAATCATCGATAATATTTTTCCATAGATGGGTAGTAATTATAATCGTTTTTTAACAAAAACACCATCTATTTCAATAACATATTGTATGAAAACTAAATTAGGCTAACTCCATCCAATTAATTTCTATACGGATTCTTGAAATTTTGGCGAGTTGTTAATAATTATAATATACATATGCATTATTACCTTAATTTATTGGGTTCTAAACTGTTAACAGTTTATTGAAAAAACACGTTCAATACAGAAATTTTATTTTATTTTATTTTCTTTTGATATTACAAATACATTATCCTTTTATAAATATATACTATAATGCTAGCATCTAGGCAATGTACATACTTGTAGCTTAATTCAATGCAAACATGTAGTGCTTTTGTGTAATATAACGCTTTTCCAAGTTTTGGAACTTTTTGTGATTCAAAATATGGCAGCACTAACACACGCTCTCTTTCATATTGCCTGAGTAGAAAAGCGCACAGTGGCTCGGAGTGCAGTAAATTAAAAGTATTTTCTCTATCTATCTTTATCTAATCTAATAAGACAAGTTATATTTTCAATAAAAGATAAAGTACAAAAATATGACAGTAAGGGCAAACATATATTTTTAAAAACAAAGTTAAAAATATAAAAAATGCAGTCGGATTTGCAATTTTGGTTATAAAGCCAAAGGAAAAAAATAGCTAATACATGGTTACAGGTACCATTTTCGATTTAAGCTATGCTCACTTGCCAAAAAGCTAACTTGTTAAAGCAACAACGAGGTTATACGATTGAATTCAAAACAGAAGAGTGTTTCGCTATTTTATTAAAATGGTTTAACATTTTTAAATTTTATATGGTTGATTAGTTGAAAAGAGGAGGTGTCTAGGGGATGGCCTGGCCTAAGGTGACCACATTTAAACCATTATGCTCTCAGTCCATTATGCTCCCAAGTTGTAATTAAGCTCTGCAATTGTTGTTTTCAACAACTCTTTTTATTTGATGACATATCCTGTGATGATCACTAAAATGTTGTTTAATTCCACTTGCCTAAAAAGGAAGCTCTTTAGTTTGATCACCATCAACATTACTCCAAAGTGCTAGATGTGTTGCTGATGTCCCAAGATCTGATGTGTTCCTCTAGAATACAATAGAATTTTTCATACTTTCGATTATTTCTATTTATTTGCTTTTTTTCTAGTACTTGGTTGGATTCGCTAATCTCAAAAGTTCAACGATTTAAAGTCAATTTTATTATAAGGTATTAAGTTTTGTAAATCATAGTTATTTGATTTTTAACAGACTTATATAGTTTTGCTTTTTTTTAAACATTACTTTAAAGCGATGAAGTTATTAGCTAAACAAGTAGTTTTAATACATTGTCTATAAATTATATGTCTACACTAGATGGTGTGGTAAACTTATTGAAATCTCCCCTGATTAAAATTAAATTAGTATTTGTGCGAGTGAATAACCTAAAAATTAATTTTACAATATATTTCAAAATGTTTTAAAATCATTTCTTTACCACTGTGCGTGTCGTTTAACGCACTCGCCGATAGCAAGCTAACATATACGCTAGAGCGTTCAGTGTTACAGTGGCTGTCAAAAGCGTCACACGGATATGGTTTTCTGTGTACTGAACGTGAGTGGGTGGTAAAAAACCGCTGATTTTCGTTGACGTATTCATCGCGCGATTGAAACGTGACTTTTGAGAGTTCTAAACTATTAGATATACATACATACATATATTTACATACATTTGTGTGTTTATATGCTCATATGTGCATTTGTGTGTGAAATTCATTCAAGTTTTACGCGAAAAAAAAATTGATTAAAAGATACAGTGTGCTGAACACTTTATTATGTTTATTGACCGAACTGTGGGAGATGTGCGTGTGCGTGGGATTCCACCGAAAAAGTGTTAATAAATCAGCCACTGATTAAAAACATGCACTGTGCAATGAATTTCTTTTCGAAATTCCAGTAAATTGAAAAAAAAATGTGGGTGATGGTTGTAAATACAAGGATTTAATATTTTTATTGATGAAAACACGGAAACTTAAGCAAATAAAATTTTTTAAGCATTACTAAAAATTATTGCATATTAAGAAAAATTATATATGTGTGGATTTAATGTTTGTCAGTTCCATCAGTCGTTGCATTAACAATATTTTTTCATGGTTTTCACATAAAATTAAAAAACTTCGTAATATTTGAATAGATGAATTTTTGTGAAATCCACCCTTTAATACATAGTAAAAAAGTTAGATCAAGTCTTGCTTATGTTAAGTTTCAAAACTGGTCAATCGGGCTTACAAATACTGAGAAAGAATTAATGAAAATACTATTTCACCCTCTTGTATCGGTAAAGCATCTTCGGTCAAAGTAAAATGTCCATTCTAAGGAAATTCAATAATACATCATTTGAGGAAAAGTGGTTCATAGTTTACAGAATTTTAGAAAAGCTTTCAAAGAGTGAATTTTTTTTATCTGTCACTAAATCTATCTAAATAGGAAATTAGCAAGGAAAATTATCATACTAATTGTATAAACAAAGAGTCTAAAAATTATCAATAAAAGCCGATCAATAAACACTTAAAATATACTTTTACAAATATGTTTATGTGAATTCTTCCAGTGCTTGGAATAGCGCTCGTGTAGAAAACAAGTGATGTGTGAAAAGAATTCGAAATAATTCAAATGCAAAGCAGCGGAGCATTTTTTGTTGTTAAATTTTTCTAATGCTAATTAACATTTACTAAGTGTCATGTTACAGCGCTGTACGGCTGCAGTGAAACTGATAATGTGGCTTGTACAATCGCGCATATAAAACAAAAACAAAATTAAAAAAAAAAAACAAAAAAATAAAACAATAACAACACAGCTTATAAAAAACAACAAGCTATATACAAATAAGTGCACATTACAACAACAATAATAATTTCAACAACATTTGTTTTTCCGCTTCATTTTCATTTATAGATTTTAGATGCGTTTCCAAGTAATACGAGTATTATCGCCAGCATTCTATGCACTTAAGTGTCATATTATGTAAACAATGTGTGATTATAAAATAAAAAAAAAATAATAATTAATTTCAACGAAAAGTTTGTTAAACAATAGAGTTGCACTACAATTACTGCTAAGTGTTTGCGCGTCAGTGTATTAGTGTGGCAACGTTAAACGAAGAAGGCGCATGCAAAATGCACACACTCCAAAGTGATAAGAATGCGCGAGCGCAACAACAACTACAAAATTCACCTTTGCCTAAACGTTGTTGTAACAGTCAAAATGTTTGTTCAAAGCGTTTGAATGCAGACAAATACAGTTCCTCATGCAACGAAAGTACGCAAAATAGCACAACAAGATCAACAACTAATCTTCCACCATTCAAACAATTCCAAAATTTGCTACAACGCTGCCATTCGTTATTACTGCTAAAGAACAAAACAACTTTTAGCCGTATTTCCAATCGTCTTTGCTCGCGATCTAGTCAGCTGCGACCGCAGCACGTCGCGCTTCCGTTTGCGGCGGGTTATCAACTAAGTTCAACGGCAGTTATTAAGAAGAAAACTACAATAACAACAAAGCGCAGTGTTATCGCAAATTGTAGTATTTTCAGCAGCTGGACGCCACAACTATATTTAAACAACAAAAGTGCACGTCAACTGACACGTTCCCCATCATTGGTCCTACTTACCCTACTGCTAGTGTGGTTTTCGCATTTAATTGGCAGCTCCTTTGCGGCACCACAATCTTGTGTACACTGTGATATAAGTAATTTTAAAGAGAAAGCGCCTAATATGCAAGCGGCATATGAGGAATATCATTTCGAGCATCAGGTGACGCGTTTGGATGCAATAACGGCGTTGAAGACATTTAATGTCAGCGATTATGGTGGTAAGTATTGAGAAAACTGCGTAGGTTGTCTTTTATATTTCGGAATTAGGAAACAAAAACAAATATTAATGCTTGAAATGATTAGTGATGAATTACTCATCAATTCGATGTTTTGAGTGCTCAAACTGCAGTTGTTTCAGTCCATGTGTGAGAGATCGCAAATGGTTGTGAAATTATTGTTCTACGTTGTTCTAGTGATATGGGTGCGCCATGTCCAGTTTTTCAAAAGCAGCAGTCAACCATTTGATTGGATGTGATTCGTGTGTAAACAACGTTTGTTTGATTCGACTCATCCCGAAATACCCATAACTCGACTGCTGTTTACTTTGGGGCTCATACGCGTAAATCCACGATTCATCACATATCACGATGTCATTAACGTGTTTTGGTTTCGCTATCGTATTTTTTTTAAGTTTCTCTCGACCAATCAAAAGGAGCCTGTGTTTGAGCGATTGAGAAATTGTATGGGATCTAACGTGAGCACATTTCTTTACAGTCAAATATTTTACAATATAGGGTGTATGTAGAGCCCACTAATGCTTATAGTGGTTTATCTCACGATAGATCACATGACGATTTTGCAATATTCGTTTCCGCACACCAACAAGAGTTTCCACAGCAACAACTGATTTTGGATGACCTTCACGAAATTCGTCTTAGAGTGATCTACGACCACGATTGAATTCATCGTACCATCGATAAACACTGATCCTTGATGGAGCTTCAGCGCCAAAAATTGAATTAAGTTCATTAATGCACTGTTGTTCAGTTAATCAACGTCGAAAGTTGTAAAAAATAATGACGGGAAAATGTTCAGGATTTAAAATAATTTTTTGTTAAGAATGAATATTTTGAGTTACTGTAAATCACACCAAGAGCGTTTAGGTTCTGTGTTTGTGCATCAAAAAGGTCAAAATTTACGATAAAGTTGTGATTTGCCAGATTGTAACACCTAATACCTAAATATCCTGTCAAGTTTCACCTGCAAATGTATTCCTTATTATAAATAAATTGCAGAAGTGCGCGAAAATTGAATGCATAAGAAGTCGACATAGTCGGTTTTGTATTTCTTTACTTTTCTATAGCTTTCACAAATGATAGAGGTAAGACGGCGTCACGCTACGTGAAAAACCACACAACCTGTTTTAATTTCTTTGTACTTCCATTCTTTTTAGTTATGACATCACGAACTAATTAATACCTTTCCTGTGAAACTCACGCTTTAAGAGTATTGAAGTAAAACAGTCATAATCTCTATTTCCATAATTATACACTGAACAGGGTATACTCGTACTCAGTTTGCTACGATCAGCCTGACGAGCTGAGCTACCCTATCTGTCTGTCAAGTTCTTCAAGTGAAAACTTTTTTATTTGACAAGATATCTTCACAAAATTTCGAATGAATTTTATCCAAAGCATTATTATCATATCTAAATATGTATATGTTTATTTAATATGTAGCTACTAGACGGAAGATCAAAATCAAGTTCTTGTATGGAAACTTTTTTATTTGTGAAGGATGTCTAGTTTCGGTGCTACCAATTTTTACGCTCTTCTTGTTCCTGACAATTGTTGCCTCTTAGAGTTAAAAGATATCTAATAATTCATTATCAATTAAGACTTTTTTATAATCTTCCTCTCTCTCACTCTCTTGTAGAACCCTCCGGTTGCGCTATCAACTGCTCAGATAAGGTCATGAAATATTGTTTAGGACAACAATTTATCAACGATCACTGTTGGTGTGAATTGGGACACACGGATGGTGAGTAATATAATCTTAATTATACTTACTTTATTGCAAACCTATTAGAAAATTATCTATGAAGTCATACTTATCAACGAGGGTGTGATTTACTTTCCATATGAATAACCTCGATTTTTGCATTTGAATCATCTAATTTATTTAGTTATTTATTAATAGACGTGGTAATTTTTTGTTAATTATCTTTTTGTAGGTGTATGCATACATTTTTTATAAATGTGGAATAAAATTTTCAAAAATGAAATTAAAGCTTATACCTCATACACATTAATAATTATTTTTTTGGTGCTTCATGTTTTATCGAATAAACGTAATGAAAGACTGTTTGTAATAATATCAGACATAATTTTAATAATGAACAGGTGTACACAAATTATTATTATTTCTTCTTCTTCTTTACTGGCGTAGACACCGCTAACGCGATTATAGCCGAGTCATTTTTTTTCATTGGGGGTGTTTTTTATGTGGCGGGTCCCAAACCCAGCGCACAACCCTATGCAGGGGATGTTTCGCCTTCTCACTTTAACTCCCCTTCAAACGGATTTTTTTGGCTACCCAGAGGATACTTGGACTAAGACGGGAAGTCTTAAGTTTCAGTCATATGTAAAAGAACCGTTTCTGGCCGCCACTCCCAACTGAATGGCGCTAAGAGAACTTTACTCACTTGCGTGGACTTCTACACATGGCTCCATCCTCCATTATTATTATTGTTTGCTTGACATAAAACACCTTAAAAAATCTCAAAATATACTGTAGCGTCCCCTTGGGTACATTTTTGAAAAATACAAGCACTCTAAAAGAATTATTCAATCCGAAAAATAATAGTTTACCTTAGGTTAGGTTAGTTTAATCTGGTAGGCCAACAAGCCACGTATAGACCAGTTTGGTTCTAGTTTACCGTAACTTGCCTCAAATTGATTTCATCGAAGTTCAACACAGTTTTACTGAATGTGGGATCAGTTTACGTACAAAAACTAGATCTATTAGCTAGAAGCATTTAGAAATTTTATTATGTAGAATCTTGTTGCATTGTGTAATTTCGCACCTTTATTTTATTTACTTTTATAATTTTATTCCCATATCAATTGTCACCTCGTATTTAGTTCACACAATTAACATAATACTTGCCTGTCAATTTGTATATGATTTGACAGTGTTTTTAAATATGGCTAATTTGCAACGATTTCCCGGCTATAAGCGGCAGTAGAACTCTTGCGCAGACTAATACTACATTAAGGTAGCACGATTTCTGTTAGGAGTCCATAAACGAATCATTTAATATAGTAATTGTTTATTGATTAAGACTACAAGGCAAAAAAAAACTATAATACAAATGAATCGTACATCTGCTGACTGCAGTACTCATATAATGTCGAAGACCATTATTTCTTGTGGATATTTCTTTTACGCTACGTTAGTTACTTTAATTAATACTTTTTAACTTTTTTATTTTATATTGAAAAAATTCCAAATTTCAAATCACTATGTTTAATGGTCTAATTGAGATAATCAAACTTTGTCGCGGGAATTTTTAAAGTTTGAAAAGCCAACTTTATGTATATGTGATGGTTATTTTTGAGAAACGAAAATTAGTTGGTGAAATTTTAGTTTGAATGAAAAAACGAAAATTCCTATGTGAAATGTAAGGGAACCTAAAAAAAGCGACCCCTTAGAGTTAAGCTACAACGCCTGGCTTGAGGAGGATTTTTTGTTTGTCAATCACTAAGATTTGAGGGGGTAAGAGTTGAAAAAAGAAATCAAAAATATTTTTTGAAGCACCCTATTATACATCTGTATGTATTTATGGTAAATACAGATATTTATCGTTAACGAAATGCTAAATCAAATTAACATTAATTTACACGTCAGTTGTTAGTTATAAATATGAGAACAAAATCACATTAAAAGTGGTTTAAATGGGTATTGAAGTGGAAATATTATACATATATCTACAAATATACATATGTATGTATGTATATAATGTCATAAATGAATAAAAATGTAAACTAATTAATATATATTATATCATGAAATTATATTTAAATTGGACACTAAAAATGATTGTGGCAGGTGCTTTTTACGTATACTGTGATCACTATCCGAGTTTTAGCAAATCTTAGCAACTTTATATTTACTTAATTCACTTCAAACATGGGCATATTTCTTTTATTAAACGTTTTCCATTATCCACCCTAGCTTTAAGCTAGGTGCATTAAAAAGTTGCATTTTATGATGCAATATATTTATTAAGATATACTCAAGGATCAGTTGAAATAGTTAACTTAATTTTATGTTAATGTCAATGATGTTTTCAAGAAGTTTTTTTTCATTTTGCGAGCTTTGGTGTTCATCAAAAACTATTTGGAAAATTGGGGGATCATCACTTGAGAACTCTCTGATGTTATAGATATCTCAATTATTACGATCCGTCCAATTTTCAGCTATTTTCCTTCTCCACCTGGTCTTTCCAACAGAGTGAAAATCTTGTTCTTCTTCTGGTTCCCCCGGTGGGTATTGCGTTGAATACTCTCAGAGCTGGAGTGTTTTTATCCATTCGAACGAGACATGATCTAGCCAGCGTAGCCAAGCCGCTATGTCAATGTCGTATATCATCGTTCCAGCACCGCCGACGCCGCAGTCGCCTGTTGGCAAAAGATATTCTGTGTTGGATTTAATGCAGGTTCCAAGATAGATGAAGTTGTCTACGACTTCGAAGTTATTACTGTCAACAGAGACGTGGGAGCCAAGTCGCGAATGCGATGGCTGTTTGTTAGATGACAGGAGATATTTCGTTCACTACTAGCCCTGCTAAGGTAGTCGTAATACATACTATATATTGTATAAGCTCTAGTAAAAACCGAATTCAGTTTTTACAATAGATGGCTAGATAGTTTTGTGATGGCTTGACTTAATATTGTTTGAGCACTCATCAAAGACCGACACCAGCAAGCAGAAAATACGTAATATTTTACAGTATTTCTATCATAAAGGCGAAAACGCAAGCCAGGCGGCGGAAAATATGAATTGTGGTAATGATCCTAATACTTTTCAGTCAATCACGCACAATTTCGGTTTCCCGACAACGTTTCGGCATTTTTTGTGTTTGGGAGGATTGGCAGGAAATCATCTACTATGAGCTAATCGTCTATGCAAAAGCTATCAACTATCAACAAACGGATCGTCTGAAGGTCCAGTACTACGCCAGACCACACACATCAATAGGGGCTCGCCAGAAGCTCCGAGAGTTGGAGAGTTCTTGCATCAAGTGATTACTACCTAATCCTGTATATATGTATATCCCAGAGTTTTGCAGATAGGGCGATAACGGGGGTTTATATGAGGGGCCAATTTAAGATTACCTTCAACAAATTACCAAACAATGTTCATATTAGACCTTTTTTTATTAGGTCTTATATAATGTTTAATAAAATACCTTCCTAAAATTGTAAGTAACATGTTGTTTCTTCTCCAAATGAAGGAGTGCGGCTTGAATACCCCTAATGCATTTTCACCAGAATTTCTGCTATTATATAGTATGTATGTTTATATCTACAAAGTCAATGATACAATCATTCATTTCGCTGTCTATACAATACATTGTTATAAACAGCAACAAACACATATAAGCGTATGTTTATTGAAGAAAGAAATGGACAACCTATTATCTACCGGCAGTTGGCTGATTATTGTTCGCATTGCTTATTCCACATTGCTGGAACGCCAGGCATGCAGCTAGTTGGTATGCAAAATACGCACTGCACTCAAGCATTATTCGATTCTTCTATTGTTTTTATAAACATAAAAATACCAACAACAGGCAAAGAAAGAAAAACAAAAACGTTATAATGACGTGCAAATTATTTTAAATTCTGCAAGTTGAAGTACACAAACTGAAAATCTATTAAAAAATTTAGCATTGGCAATAGCACGCAGTCAGAACTTCTAATGTGTGCATATAAATGGCGACTTTTATTGATAGGAAATCGAACAACTATTGAATCCCTGAAGCAAAATTTATTTGATGGCGTTTTATGACTTAGCACAAGACAAAATTTTGTATTTGCTGTTCGAAGGTGTTAGTGAGCACATAAACAACTGCTAGGCCACACTAATTCGTGATAGGTGGCATTGTCTCTCAACTAAGGGCCCATTTACTAATGGTGTAAAAAAGGTAAGCCAAACACCTTTCAATTGGAAATGAACATTCTTGTAGCCAAAAACGAACAAAATAAAGAACGAAATAAATGGACACGGAAATCGCGGCACTTTAGACGATATATTTGTATGCGCGGTTTTATAGAAAAATAATAGAAAAGTAATTTTATAAATAATTAAAGAATTGTTACCAATAAGGGTAGCGCCACTTCCGTAATTTAAAGACATAGCAATAACATTATATGAAAATAATTATTAATATAAGTTTAAAACTTGAAAATTCACTGTTAATGGGGTTTTAGAAGAATATACTAATTTACACATAATCCATTTGGACCTGTTTTTTTGTCACATTCAAAATAAAGTATTTGGAATACATATGATCAGTATAGTGGCCTGATCTATTCTAGTTTCGACCGGAATAGCTTCTACTAGCTTCAGTGAATTTTCTCTTGTGGACTAAATCTATTGTTGTCGAATTTGTTTCGAAGCTATAGCCTGGGTATAAAGGCTAGAGAACGAGCACAAAATATCACACTAGGCGAATAAGCTAGGTGAACGATGTGTTCTATTAAGATTTTAAGAAAAAATTCATTAATATTCAGAAATAATGTGCGAATGATTGATATGAACAATATCTGTGTGCATTTTTTGCCCACAAATCCGACCTCTTATCGTGTTTTTATTACTTTTAATTGACGGAAACCCACCTTACATGGGTTAAAAAGAAGAGTATTTTTAATTTTTGGCATTTCTTAAACAATTTCAACAAGATCTCCTCAGAAAATGTAATGGTTTAGCAGCTAAATTAAGAAACAGATAGACGAGAAATGCACCTTGACCTTAGGTCTATGGTGCCCCTTCCTAATCCTTCCATATTGATAAAGTCCAATATACTGTTGGATGATAGCGAAGCGATGTGATTCCTATTTGGAAACATGGATCCAAGGGCCTTCAACCTATGTACGTCTTTAGACTGCTGTGCAGTCAATTAGCAGATGTTCTGATGTTAAATTATGCCCATGTCCTGACTATAAATCAAGTTCTTGTAGCTTCTGGCGAGTCACTATCTAGTGTAATATACTCCTATTGACTAGAGCAGCCCGCTTTTGGTCGATACTTTCCTTTATAGAAACTGTAAATTGCAAAAGGTTTTCAGGGTGAAAATGCCTTAATGAGTTTTGAGTGATGTTCAACAAATTGTGCTTGCTCTATTTAGCTGCCAATATTGTTGTTGTACGTTCGGAAAACTGATCGCTCCATTAAACCATCATTGCACACTAAACTCTTATCTCAATATTGCACACACATATAAATATCTACGAGTATTTGTATATACACTTTTATTTTTGCAATGCCGATTAAAAATATTTGCCATGATCCTCTGCGATTAGTTGCTAAACAACTTCTCACTGTCGATCATTGTCCATGAACACCGGCAGTCCGTCCAACGCTTGGATGCTCGCCTCGTTTGACGCAATGCAATGCGATTCAGCTAAGCAATGTGCGTACGCGTATTTATTATTTCTATTTTTTGCCAAGCGATTGCTTAACGCTTCCGTTTAATGTCGTAGCGCCGCTGTTTGCAAAATACAGACGGTAAAAAAAGTAAATATTAATATTTTTTAGTTTATTTTTAAGATTTTTTGCAAGCTCCAAAGTAATGGCATTGCAATTGCATTTTTTTGTGCAGAGTTTTATGATTAATAGTGGAAAAAGAAATATAGAATTCATATTTGTAATCTTTATGATCTCAAACAATTTTGTTGGCTTCACAATTATTTACTGTTTTTGTTTTTGCAATTACAAATTTTTTACTTGTCGATTTATGTATATTATGCTAGCACATCCGCTCACCTACCCATTATCTACTGATAATTTGAAAAAAAGTGCTTCAAGTTCACATAACTTATGTAACATATATGACATATTAACCTCGTTTTCAAAGAAAGCCGCTGTCGATTGCAATCAAATCAAATTAATTTATTATTTGTTACAACAAAACTTTAAACACATTTAGGTCAATTTAAAAAATTATGAAAATTGTAAGCGTGTTTTGAAAAAATTACTTTAACACACGCAAATCATGACTTCTATCAACCATCAAGCATGTATGTTTGAGTGTACAGGGTAGTCAGGGTTCTGAAAAAGTATTACAAGTGGTCCCTAAATTTTATAAGGCTGATGATATTCGTGAGATAACTGACACTTTTAAATCGACTTCCGCCGCTAGATATTTTTCGATGGCGCAGAAATTGTCTAAGTTTCCCACACTTAAAAAAATTATATATTAAATTAAACCATTCCAAAAATTATTATGTCGTGTGGTATTAAGCCAAATGTTTCTTCTTCTATCCTTAAGGGGTTATATCTACTTTCTAGTCAGAAAAAACTCATTTTATTTAATAAATAAATAGAAAATTTACATTTACTCATATTCAATGTACTTAAATAAGTGGCGATTCATATTGAAAAATTTTGGAAACCCTTGATCTCGTAACTGGTTTCAGGGAGAACGAGGAGTGTTTAAATTATCACAAGTCTAAAAACAAAAAAATTTACGACAGTAGGTGACAACAGGCAATGTTCGAAATTCTACTCAAAATTTTAATTTTTGACAAAGTTCCCAAAAAAATTGTTTGAAAAAATATACTTCGCCGCATCAGGAAAAAAGCTAAACCAATGCCAGCTTGGAAATCCTAAGAGACAAAAACATTTTTCGGATGCAAGGGAGTCTTTAACTTATTTTGATGCTCTCAGAAAAGTGTCTCATTTCTAATTATAATTTGACGTTAAAGTGGCAAAATTTGTACTTACATACGTAATAATTTGTCGAGTTCTATAAAACATCAATTTCACCCACGTAGGTTTTTTTTGACAGTTGGTTTTACAGCTGTCATTCTAGGTAACTACTTATTTCTAAAACAAAAAACGCTCTATATTTACAAAATTTTTGTTTTTCCTTTCCCATTGACTTCTGATTATGAAAAGTTGTTTATATTAGCATCATTAACTATTTGACTAAAAGTGAGTTTGCATTTGCATGACCCGTTACAATGAATTACTGCTATTGTTCATAGTAATTTTTCAAAACTTGCTGAATTGGAGTCACATTGCCTACTTCTCTAACGCATTAAAGCTTTATTCGTTTTTCTTTAATAAGGGCATCTACAGTACTTAGCAAGTAATGACTCTGGCTAAATTGTGCTGCTATTAATTTTCTTATTTGTAGCTGATTGAGTTATAGTTGCAGCGGTTGCAAGTGAATATGTCTGATAAATAGTTATAAAATCATGCCAAAGTAATTACAAAAGTCATGTTATTTGGTTTGGGTTATGTTTGGTATAAAAACTAGTTTCTGATTAATTTTATAAATTATAATTATTATTAAACGCAACAAATGTAAGACTTTGTTCATAATTTGAAAATTGTTAATTTATTCTTCAAAATCTATGTCGCCCTAGGGCCCAATACACTTGTGCCAACGTTTTTTCAATTCTCGAAACAGTTGTTAAGGTCAATTTACGAAATAGTCGTTTTAGTTTGCTGAATAGCCAGAAGTCACAAGGAGATAAGTCAGGCGAATACAGTGGTTGCGGCACGATATTGGTTGAAAATTTGCGAAAAACTCACGAAGAATCAACACAGTAAGCGGTGGTACTTTATCGTGGTGCAAAAACCAAGAGTTATCGGCTCACATTTCGATATTGGAAAAGTCAAATACCATTCGGAAAGTAACAGATATTCAGTAAAAAGTCTAAAATTTACGAAATGGGTCGCTATTCACTATTCTACAGTTCGCAGATTGGGCAGAAGATCGTTTGACCGAGGATAGTAAATTTTACTGAAAAATCATCTTTTCGGACGAGGCTCATTTCTACCCGGATGGTTACGTTAACCAGCAGAATGGTCGCATCGTCGAGAAGCCAATGCACCCAGCACGAATCACTGTATGGTGCGGATTTTGGTCTGGTGGAATCATCGGCCCATTTTTCTTCGAAAATGAAGAAGGAACCGTAACCATCAATGGTGAGCGATATCGCGCAATGTTAACCGAATTTTTCTTCAAGCAAATTGAAGAGGAAGACTTAGACAACATTTGGTTCCAGCAGGACGGCGCTACGTGCCATACAGCAAACGCTACACTCAATCTTTTACGCCCTATCTTCGAAATTTAAAATTTTATATGTATTTTAGAAACACAAGCGTATACTAAACACTATTGAATATTTTGATGTGACATTTGGCACAGATGTCATTGACAGTCATATCAACCTAGAAAAAACGTATTTCGCGCGAAATTTAAATTGAAAAGTCTTACTATTTTTGGCTCTTAGTAGTAAATGTGACCATGTTGAAAATATTTATATTTGTTAATAATTGAGGTAATAAAGACATTAATTTAATTATTACCATAAAATTATTATTTACTATGCAATAAACAGGAAGAGAATTTAGTATCATTATTCTGTTCTGCACATATATTTTAATTTTGAATGTGTTCAGCGTAAACTCATAGGTTTATAATATCTAAAAATTATAGCGATATTAATCATATTAACATTTTTAATTTATCTGCCTACTACTTATAAATGTTAATGTAAACAATTTCGATTGAAATTTTAAATTTTAATGTTACCATACGCATTTGATCAGCCACTAAGCGATAATAAAAGAACTCTACCTTGTAAATGTGCATTCAGACGGAAAAGTATTTCGAAGAAAACTAAAAAAACAAAAATAAAATTAAGTACTGCCGCGGCAATAACATTGTGCATCAACGCATTACCGTTGCACTAATTTACATACATATGTGTATATTTCATATGTATAAATGTATATGTATATGTATGCATGACGGGCTGCCGGTAGAGCTTTCCCAGTTCCATTGGCTGCTTCTAAGTGCCTTATTGCGGTTTTCCACAAAATAAAAAACCATGGTAAATAATCTTAGCAAAAGGAGCATACATACCATAGGTATCTATGAAGCGTTTGCAGGGCGTCGATTTGTTTAACGATTTGCGCGCAATTAAATTTTATAACAAAGCGAATGAATTGAAACAAACATTTTTTTGTAATTCTAATGGATTGCATTTGTGTATTAAAAAGAGTTTGACTTGAGCATTTAAATCGTTTTAACTATCCATATTTTCTGGAATTGGCCTATAGTTTTTAGTTACAGATAACTGCATAGATGATATACATATGTACATATACATTGTGGCAAAAAATCACCCGAAAATTGTAATTAAATCGCAAAATATTTAATTACTTATCAATATTTACGTTGTTGCTTTCAAAGTTGTAACTATGCAATACACTTATGACAACGATTTTTCAGTCCCCGAAACACTTTTCATAAGCACGTTTTGGGATCGCCCTTCAGCTCCTTCAGTGAGTTTTGTTTTATCTCTTCGATCGACTAAAACCGTTTTCCACTGGGCGGAAAATTCAGTTTAGGGAATAAAAAAATCACACGAAGCCAAATCGGCGTTATTCGATGGTATTAATGATATTTTCGGCTTTAAATTCGATGAATCTTTGAATTTTTCTTCCACAATTCCGACAGTTTTCCACGAATGTTCTAACGCAACTGTCTATCCCTGTAGAACAATTCATGATGCACAAAACAATTAATTTCAAAAAAAAAACAATGGGCATCACCTTGATTTTTGAGCGACTTTGGCGTGTTTTTTTTTGGTTTTGGCTCGTTGTTTTCCTCCATTCCGATGGTTGTTGTCTTGTTTGCATGTCAAACTCATAAACCCATGTCTTATCGGCAGTTATAATGCTCTCCATTAATATGGGATCGAAATTCACACGAACAACCATGTCCAAAGATACCTGTTTATGGTACTATTTAAAAATAAGTTCGGCTTTATGGGGACAAGCCGAGCAAGAACGTGTTTCATACTCAAAATATCCACCAAAATAGGTCCCTGTGACTTCTGGTTGTTCAGCAAACTCAAAAGATGTCTTCGAGGAAATCGTTCTGAGTCAATTGAAGAAGTTAAACATGTAGCGCTACGCGCATTAAAGGCTATTCCGGAAATTGACTTTAAGAACTGTTTCTAGGATAGGATAAAGCGTTGGCATAAGTGTATTGTGGCCAAGGGGGATTGCTTTGAGGGAGACGAAAAAGATTTTGAAGAATAAGTTAAGAATTTTAAAATGATGAGCAAAGCCTTACTATTTTTTGCTCATAGAAGTGTACTCGTATTGTGGCCAAGGGGGATTGCTTTGAGGGAGACGAAAAAGATTTTGAAGAATAAATTAACTTTTTGGTATCTGTGCTGGAGTAAAATATTGTTGTTAACTGCTTTAGCAAGAATTCTAAAACAACTTGCTGGTACACTTTTGTTTCAGTAGAATAATATTTTTCGCGCCTTTAGGAGATTTTGCTTACATTTTGTCATTTTGGTGAGAGTAAATTGCTTCAAGCCCGAAAATTAATATCATCAATTGAGGTGTCTGGGAAAAATTATCTATAGTACGTGAAAGAAACATTTTAAAATATTGAGTTTTTTAAGAAGCTTATAAGTTTTTCACACTCATATAAAGCAGTCTCCCCAAATACGATTTTCTCTGTCGCCTCACTCCAATGTTACTAAGCGAAAGCAAAAATTCAACTGATTGTAAAAAATATCTACAATTGTGTTAAAAAAAATTATGACTAGTCTTAGTATTTTCTCATAGTGCATAGTGCTCTATATTCCACCGCCTCTTAGATGATAGATAAACATTTATTTCTAAAAGTTTAAATTATTTAATTAATTGACAATACATTTAAATCATTAAAACACACTAAATATTTTGAAATTTTCTAATAATGAAAATATCAGCAACTAGCATTATTTTTCTTAAACATATTTACCAAAACTCATAGTAGAAAACCAATTAGTCTTTTTTTTCGAACTCCCCTTCTAACGTAAAAGTAAAACTAATTAAAGTTTATGTTTATTGCACATTTACTTTTATGCTAATTTGTGCAATCACGTAGAACGAAAATGCCGAGGAGAACTTCTATTTTTATTAGAACAAAAAAGTAAAACGAACTTCCTGTAACCTAGCTACAACAAGAAAAACATAGACAAATGAAGTAATAAATTATTTTGTTAATGTATTTTTCAGGTTTACATATTTTGTGGTTCGTTTTCAGGGGTGTATTTAATAGGTGAATAATATTATTTTGTGTTAGCAAAGCGGATACGCAAGTTAAAATGTTTAATAATGGTTATGCTATTAACAAGATTTGTGTGATCGTTGAATAATTGGTCGGAAGTGGATGAATTTTACTTGAAGAATTTTGAAATAAAATTATTGTGCGATTAGTGAAAGGAAAAGCAATTTATAAAATATATATTTTTCTTCTTACAAATTATTTTGTTAGTTTATTTAATTCGAAAACAAAAAGCCATTGTTTAAATAAACGTGCAGGAAGTGGTAAGTTATGGAGAATTGATCGGCAAAAACCGTCTGTCTGTCTGTCTCTATACATACATATATCCGATTAGTCCCTCGATTTTTTTTAGATATCGATCTGAAATTCTGAACACGTCTTTTCCTCCTCAAAAAGCAGCTCATTTCTCGGAACCGCCAAGATCGGCCAAATATAGTATATAGCTGTCATGCAAACTGGGCGAAAAAAATCAAGTTCTTGTATACAAACTGGTTAATGGTAATAATAATAAAGGTTTTGAGTGTAAAATTGCAAACTACAAATTGAAAAGCAGCAAAACCATCAACTTTGTATAAATATAGGCTAAGTTGCTGTTTACGGACATTTTCACACTTCAAAAATAGACCAAAAGTCTTGCTTCGGTAGATACAGCACAGTACATGAGATAATGACGAAGAAGAAACATCACTGTAGGAGCCCGTAACATTTATGTTTTCGTATGGACCGAAATCATGCGAACAAAAAGGTAGAACAAAACATGAATTTTAAGTTTCTGGAGATGACTAACGAAACACAGGCAAAATTATGTGTTTTAGCACATGCTGATTTGCTCGAAACATGTTGTAAACTTTTACTAGCCTTCAGTGCGAAGAAAATTCGGCAACTTTTACGAGCTCCAAAAGAAAAACAAAGCGAAAGCCTCAAATTTACAAAGTGCAAGGAGCTTCCCTCATGAACTACAAGCACATATTAAATTTTAAAAATATGTGCGATGTAAGTACACATGTATCCCGCACAATACTTACTACATTTGCATACATGTATATATGTATGTATGTATATTCGTACAATTTAACACCAAACTTTATTATTTATCAGCATTTGTAGTTTATGAACTCATTTCGTATTACACGAAAATATTTTTATAGCCGCTAGTAAAATACCATACACAAAACAGCAACAAAAACAAATTGGCGAGTGTGCATGAAAGTGAAACTGCATACAACATACTCGTACACATATGTTTGTAGATGTGTAGCACAAATTTGTGCAATATAATATATGAACTAGAGTAGCTGAGGTCAATACTTACTCGCGGGTGTTGAGTAGAACAAAGATTTAATATTAATTTTTAGTGCACATTTTGGCATGTTATTGAAAATATTTATTACTGCGTCTGTTTAGAATGTTACATTTGTTTACATCAGCGCCTTTTGTGTATATCAGCTCAAATATGAAATTTGCAACAACAAATAAGCAAGTAATTATTAGGAATTTTATTTAGTGCACTGGTGCTTTAGTCATAACTTTTAATATTTATTTTAATTATAATCGTTATATGTATATATTTCGTATATTTTCAGAGGGTCTGCCGTTTGTGCCACACATTTGTTATGTGGGTGAGAAGCTTTATAAGGCTACCGTTGGCTCTTGCTTTTTCTACGAGCAGGTGAAAGAGTGCTGTTGTGCGCCGGTTTTGGCAAAACAATGTAAGTTGGCTAATCAATTTTATTATTCATTGGTTTACTTAGATATTATCCTATTGGAACGCATCAAGTGCATAAATAAATATATTGACGTAAGAAATATTATTTATTGCAAGGTTTCAAGTAATCAATTAAAAATATAATGGAATTAACCCAAGTTTATAACTAAAATTAGGAAAATTGCGTTTTTGAATTTTAAGTGGGTATTCTGGTCTAGACGCATAAATTTAAGGCATTTTTAAAACTAAGATAAAAAAGAAAATGAAAAGCATTTATATTATCCATTTTTTATACGTTTTTTATTGACATTTTAATAAAATGAAAAAAAATTACAAGAAAGAAAACTAAAATTCGTCGAGATACGGGCCGGTGGAGTGGGGAATTCAAAAAAAAACGGTGCATCCTGGGTGACGTGATTTCAACTCTTGTAAACACAAAAAACAAGAAGATTCTTCATTAGTAAGGATGTCGTTATCACGTTGACCGTTTAAAAAAAAAATACAAAATGGCGTCGATTGAAAAAAAAAAATTTTCATCCGTTTTTTCGACCTTTTCGAATTTTTTAAAAATACTTCAAATCAAAATTTTTGGAAATCCAAGGCAGAAACGATAGAGCATTGTATAAAGAAGATATATACCAAATTTCAAAGGAATCGGTTCAGTAGAACTTGAGATATCAAGTCAACCACCTCAAAAAAGGTGGTTTTTTCACTTCAGGAACCCCATTTTTTCTCTATTTGTATCAGTGGGAGCGGTGGAAGATATTCCGCTTCGGCTAGCTGAAGACTGAACATTCGCAAAGATAATGTACATATCTCATCATCCTCCATGCATTCTTTGCATTACGCCGAATTCAGTTTTCCAATTTTCTGAAAGAAGGTACTAAAAAGTAGGTGTACTGTACTGACTCTCTTTTTTAGATATTTGATACTCAGGTATTGCACTGCGACCTAAGGTCTAAATCACACATGTTCACCAAGGTCAAGCAACGTGAATAATTCCAACTAGCCTGCTGGGCGCTACTGAGGTGATGTGATGCCTGTCTATGTATGTAGATGGAACCCAGGGCCTTAAGCTTTCTTCTGCAAATTGCTGGATAATCCAGAATCAGGCGTGCTGGTGTTTTCTGGTCCAAGTCACAGAACCGGAGTTTTCGCAATAGACTATGCCCATGTTGGGCAAGTGCTTCCTGAGCCTGAAGTGACCCGTGTAGAGAGCGACGAGGAGGCGGATGTATTGACCCTAACAATATTTTGCCTATATGGCTGGCATCAACTGCTTATTTCCTCTTGGATAGATAGATAGATTTTGCATTGGAACATTCGATCACAGAACCATTGGATCCTCATGGATCTTGTTTTCTCAGTTGCATGGTCCATTTAGTATGCATATGTATGTACCTATCATACATGTTTTATACGAACATGTCTCAAAACTAAATACGTTTACTTAGAATCTAACCTTAAATTCGGTATCGTATAGTTACAATGTGATTCGGAATGGCAAATGGGACCAACCTTTACTTCGTTTGATCTATTATTTATACTGCATACTTTTCTACCTTTGTTTGTAGCCAAATGTATAGTTAGAGCTTTGTATTACTAATTCGCAATATCTGAGGTTCAATTAATATCTTTCGATTGATACTCAAAAATATTACTAAGATGTTTCTGAACCTTCTGAACCTCCCTCGGCAGACAATCATGAACCTTTAAGAGTTTTTCAGACAGGGAAAAGGTACTTTAGCTTATACTAATTCACTATGAATATGTAGAAACAATGTTGTGATAATATCCGACTAGTTTAAAGTCGATTACAGAGATCTGATTATTTTTGGTGACAAGTTTCTCCGTGCGCTTATTAAAAATAGAGAAAGATCGCAACAGAAATGATGAGGTACTTGTAGAATTTGGTATTTTTTCGTCCGGAGAGGACTTTACTTTTCAATTGATTATTCAGCCCAAGGTAGCACTTGTTGATAAGAGTGATTCTGCATTGGATTTTAAGACTGAGTTTGTGAAAATTTTGTCGTTTTAAAGAAGCAATGCAAAGGATGTTTTCTTATACCTCTTCTAACAAACATTAGTTCCAAAACACTTTTAGAGCTACAAATCAAGTTGCTGTATTAATAGTACTGTGAGTACGATAACTTTACCAAATTCAAAGTCGGTTCTACTTAGCCCAAACGAACGTATAGTTTAGTTGGCGAAATACTGTAAACTCAAGCTTATTCTCCCAAGCTATTTGGGGAATGTTGAGCGCGTATTTTGTCATAAAAAAAGATATTGCAAATAATGGTTCGATATTCGATTTCAAAATTATCAATCAATCTGGTTTGTAGATAAGCGAATTTGTTCACAAATTCAAAGTTTTGAATAACTAAGTTCATTTGATCCAAAACCTTAATGCGCTTATATGCTTTAATTGTTTATATTCATAATAGTAGGGGAGCCGGGAGTGCTAAATTTGCAGTTACTGGAGCGTCATGGAGACTTACTAGATTGTCAAGATAATGTTTAAAAAAAAGAAAGTCTAGGTGAAGTTTTCCATTTTAGTGGGGAGAGGAGCGGGAAATTGGTTTCAAAAATGTAAAAAAAAACAGTCACATGAAAATACTCAAGCGCGTCAGTCATTTATGGTATATACGCGCATTGTAAAGGGTGATTTTTTTGAGGTTAGGATTTTCATGCATTAGTATTTGACAGATCACGTGGGATTTCAGACATGGTGTCAAAGAGAAAGATGCTCAGTATGCTTTGATATTTCATCATGAATAGACTTACTAACGAGCAACGCTTGCAAATCATTGAATTTTATTACCAAAATCAGTGTTCGGTTCGAAATGTGTTTATCGACAAATTTTGTTCAGCGATGAGGCTCATTTCTGGTTGAATGGCTACGTAAATAAGCAAAATTGCCGCATTTGGGGTGAAGAGCAACCAGAAGCCGTTCAAGAACTGCCCATGCATCCCGAAAAATGCACTGTTTGGTGTGGTTTGTACGCTGATGGAATCATTGGACCGTATTTTTTCAAAGATGCTGTTGGACGCAACGTTACGGTGAATGGCGATCGCTATCGTTCGATGCTAACAAACTTTTTGTTGCCAAAAATGGAAGAACTGAACTTGGTTGACATGTGGTTTCAACAAGATGGCGCTACATGCCACACAGCTCGCGATTCTATGGCCATTTTGAGGGAAAACTTCGGACAACAATTCATCTCAAGAAATGGACCCGTAAGTTGGCCACCAAGATCATGCGATTTAACGCCTTTAGACTATTTTTTGTGGGGCTACGTCAAGTCTAAAGTCTACAGAAATAAGCCAGCAACTATTCCAGCTTTGGAAGACAACATTTCCGAAGAAATTCGGGCTATTCCGGCCGAAATGCTCGAAAAAGTTGCCCAAAATTGGACTTTCCGAATGGACCACCTAAGACGCAGCCGCGGTCAACATTTAAATGAAATTATCTTCAAAAAGTAAATGTCATGAACCAATCTAACGTTTCAAATAAAGAACCGATGAGATTTTGCAAATTTTATGCGTTTTTTTTTTAAAAAAAAAGTTATCAAGCTCTTAAAAAATCACCCTTTATATTAATCTGACAATCAAGTCAGGGTTGAAGGCCGTAATGACAGGTTAAAAAAAAAAATAAGTTACTCGAGCGCGTTAGATTTTCTAAGCGAATGTTAATGAACCGCTAAAAAGTGTACCATTTAAATTTCTGTAACTAAATCGATTACTAAATCGAAATCTCTGAAAAATATAATACATATGTACATCGTCAAAAATTATTTTTTCAATTAGTCTACATTGACAATTAGTCAAGAACTTCTTATTAAATTACCTTAAGTTATAAAATTTATATTTTTATGGGCGAACTGATTTAATAACAAAGTGGCAATTGAATATTCAATATCTCTCAGAATTAATAGAAGATGATTTCAAAAAATTATTTCCGAAAATTAATAACGACGAGTTGAAATGAGGCATCGCCTAATCAATTTTACAGCAAATATTCTATGTGATTATCTGCAAATCATAGATTTTTACAACTTTATTGCATCAATAAAAATACGTCATTTCTAAGCTCCTAAAAATATTTACATACATCAACGAAAAATAGCCCATTAAACCCCGCTCGTTAATTCCAGCTACAAATAAAATGAAGAATAAAAATTAGTCAATTTTTCTTTTCAAGTTATACGAAATTTATGCGCAGGTGTTCATAAAACTAAAGTACTACATAATAAATATATAGATATTGAGTGAGTGCGTAGCATTTAAATTATAAACAAATGGGTCGAAGAAATGATTTATAAAAGCCTCGTAGAAATAGGTTTGTATGCTATACAATTTGACGAGAAGTATATACCAATGCCAAAATGTACAATAATTAGGAGTACTTAGTAATGGAAAATAAACAAAAATTAATAATGATAATGAGGTTAATGCAATAATGAAAAAATTCTGTGAAATATTAGAATATAAATTTTTCAAACAGAAAGAAACGAACGAAATTCAAAGAATCGAAACAATATAAATAAATAGTCTTAAATAATAACGTAAAAAGAAATTACAGTTAAATAATTAGAAGAAGCTTCTTGGTTATAATAAACATATACACTGGAATTTATGCTTCTGGAAATGTAAATGAATACAAAGTGTATAATAAATACTTGTTTGCAATGTTCGTGTATATAAGTACATCAGGGCGGGTCGTATTTTTTCGACAATATTAGTCCTTATTATTTATTGTTATGTTTATCATGTACTCATCTCATATAGTTTGCGTCTAAAAATAGTTAGAATGAGATGTAAAACATAGTTTTTTTAGGAAAGCAGAAGTTTTGTAAAAATCATAACACCGAAATTCAAACACTTTCGTAGAGATTCAAATTTAAGAATACTCCGTGCCACAGTTTCCTTATACCAAGTTGCTGATGAGTGGCCTTAAAGAGCTGGAATGCAAGCCGAGTAGAAAATCATTCAGTTGTCTATTGTGATTACAGCTTCTCGACGTCAGACCTTCCTTGTTTCTGTTGATGTGCAAGATAGTGGTCCGTGTCGATGTATAGTAAAGACCTCGGAGCATACGCACATCTAAAAGACTGGAGATGTGTATTCCGTCTACCACAACATGATCGATCTGGTTGGTGGCTTTTCGAACCAGAGATAGCCAGATAGCTTGATGAATTTTCTTGTGCTGGAATTTAGTACTATAGTTTCAATATTTGCTGATTACAAATTTTATAATTTTTATTTAGTAATAAAAAACTTACCTATCGCACCATATTTTCATTTTAGCTGACAACAAGATAAACTCGTTTTTTGTTAGTTAGCTGCAGTCTGAAAATATCGACTATTCTATTATTGATTTTCGATATTAACGGAAATAATAATAATTTTAATTTTTACGCTTCATAGCGTAATACGAATCTTGACCAATGTGCACCACGCTTTATAGTTTCTAACGTCTCTAACAGGCAATCGAAATATAATAATTTTCTCTCGTTCCACATACTGGCTGAGATTTTAGTGCCGCAGTGTAGATTTTCACACATGCTTATATCATACTTTTGGGAATTTTATTCAATACTGTTTGTAAAAATTATATTAGAACTCCTTGATACACAGGTTTGTACATGTGTATTTGCTATAATATTTATTTATCTCTTCCTCCGCCTATCTTTAGCAACTCTTCAGCAGATCATCTGGCTTTTCATTAATTTATTTATTTACTGTATTTTGTATGCTCTTGCAACATGTTGTTACAGAGTATAATAGTTTTTTCACCTAACAGTTGTTTGTATCATCTAAAACTTATCGAAATAACTTGAGTAAAAATTAAGATATCTTGATGAAACTTGATACCATTGTTTCTTAGCAAAAAAGTGATGACGAGTTCGTAGATGATAAGATGCACCTTTGCGTTAAAAATAAAAAAAGTGGGCGAATCTTACTTATACTTATTGGTTTAAAGTACATACTATATACAGCTACAGACTCCTTAAACATCTCCACCGACATTGTAAAAATGGAAAAATTGGAAAATAAACCAACTCCTTATACAACGATACTGTTAAAAACAACTAAATTCATTAAATAGCTTCGTCAGAAACATAAAATTTTACACCAGAGATGATATGAGAGAATTTTTTAGGAGTCGGGGTGGCACGGCCCACCTTTTAAAGTATTCCATTTTATGACCAAAATTTGTTTACATCCAACAAAAATTGTTCAAGCCCCTATGTAATGAATATTTGAAACACACTTATCGCACATGTCGATCAATGTTGCAGATTTATAATTGAAATACAGGGATAATCCAGACAATGGCATGTCTTTGTGTAGAAAATAGGTTGTATCGGGTCAATACTTCCCAGCGCCCGTACACCTAATATAAAGATTTTCGAAATCCTTGGTGACTTTATGCTGGATATATCGGTCAATATGTGAGTTATCTCAATGAAAACAAGACAATGTCTTTTACTCATACTCGTAACAGTGTATCTTTCCGCCCAAAAATTATAAAATTGAGCGAAACCTTGACCAAACTCCTATAAACTTAATATGAGGATTTTCGAGCATCCGGCTGACTTTACGTCAGATATAACCCAGTTTTAACCAATATTTAAATATTATTTCTCTCATGTTCCATTTTATTACGTGTTTCATTCTTTCCTCTGTAATTTTCGGTTGCACGCGAATTTAGCCCTTCTTTACTTGTTACTTTTTGTATTGGTCTTGTTAGTGTTCAGAGAATTTAATTTCTTTTTGACTTCTCATAAATATGTTTACATTAAATTTTTTTTACTCCTTGCATTGTATGTGGGAGGAGGTGGTATTTGTTTGTATTTATTGTCTCAGGGCAACAAATGTGGCACAAAACTCCCACCACAATGAGGTGCGCTGAGACATTGTAACAACATTGATATACCTGTAGGAGTACTTACAATATGTATACACAAAACCCTAGACAAAAAGGAGGGTACATAAAAATTATATATGTATATACTATATATATTTTTTATTGTTTAAGAAATTTAATAATTGATAAACAGTACTTCTACGGTATGTAGTTACAACTAAAAGATATTAGAATAATGAAAATAAGGTTAATATGTTAAAATCTGGATACAAAAAAAAAATAAATATATTCTCTCAATAAAAATCATTTATATTTAATAAATGACTCAATATACACATATTTATGCGATCCTGATAAGAGAATCTAAATAGTTTTGAGGATAGAAATATCTATATAATAAATAAAATATACTATTGAAAAATAGTTGCTTTTGATTCGCCAAATTGTAGAGAGTGGCGAATCAGATAAACTAATGCAACAGATGACCATGATGAATATAACATTTTTGTGAGGTATCTTTTATTAAATTCACAGGATTTCACACTTTCAGAGTTTCGACCAGTTAAAGTGCGATTCTCTTTTTATGGATCAGCCTTAGAATATAACTTGACCCAACCTGTTGCTGTAGAACATATTCCTCAAATAATTTTGAAGAACTTGTGTTGTTGGGAAAGCGGATTATGTAGTGTTGTCAAACCGGTCGGCTCCGTTTTTAAACAAAAGATAACAAGTGAGAGTGGCGCCAATATGGCGTCAAATAATATATGTATGTAAATCTGTTTATTTATCAATAATTTAAAATTAGTTGAAATGATTAAATAATGATTTATTTTTCCATTTAATTTCGCTTATAATTTTTTATCCACTTCGGAAACGTCTTCCCATTAGTCTGAATAATCTTTTTCAAATAAATAGAGAGATTTCAATAAAGAAATTCCTCTTCTTCTTTACTGACGTAGACACAGCTTACGCGATTATAGCCGAGTCAATAACAGCGCACCAGTCGTTTCTTCTCTTCGCTACGTGGCGCCAATTGGATATTCCAAGCGAAGCCAGGTCCTTCTCCACTTGGTCCTTCCAACGGAGTGAAGGTCTTCCTCTTCCTCTGCTTCCCCCGGCGGGTACAGCGTCGAATACTTTCAGAGCTGGAGTGTTTTCGTCCATTCGGACAACATGACCTAACCAGCGTAGCCGCTGTCTTTTAATTCGCTGAACTATGTCAATGTCGTCGTATATCTCATACAGCTCATCGTTCCATCGAATGCGATATTCGCCGTGGCCAACGCGCAAAGGACCATAAATCTTTCGTAGAACTTTTCTCTCGAAAACTCGCAACGTCGACTCATCAGTTGTTGTCATCGTCCAAGCCTCTGCACCATATAGCAGGACGGGAATTATGAGTGACTTATAGAGTTTGGTTTTTGTTCGTCGAGAGAGGACTTTGCTTCTCAATTGCCTACTCAGTCCGAAGTAGCACCTGTTGGCAAGAGTTATCCTGCGTTGGATTTCTAAGCTGACATTGTTGGTGGTGTTTACGCTGGTTCCAAGATAGACGAAATTATCTACAACTTCAAAGTTATGACTGTCAACAGTGACGTGAGAGCCAAGTCGCGAGTGCGACGACTGTTTGTTTGATGACATGACCTCGTTCACTGCCAGACCCATTTGTTTTGCTTCCTTATTCAGTCTGGAGAAAGCAGAACTAAAGGCGCGGGTGTTGAGGCCGATGATATCAATATCATCGGCATACGCCAGCAGCTGTACACTCTTATAAAAGATTGTACCTGCTCGATTAAGTTCTGCAGCTCGAACTATTTTCTCCAGCAGCAGATTGAAGAAATCGCACGATAGGGAGTCGCCTTGTCTGAAACCTCGTTTGGTATCGAACGGCTCGGAGAGGTCCTTCCCGATCCTGACGGAGCTTTTGTTCCCGCTCAACGTCAGTTTACACAGCCGTATTAGTTTTGCAGGGATACCAAAGTCAGACATCGCGGCATAAAGGCAGCTACTTTTCGTGCTGTCGACAGCAGGTTTGAAATCGACGAAGAGGTAGTGTGTGTCGATTCTCCTTTCACGGGTCTTTTCCAAGATTTGGCGCATAGTGAATATCTGGTCGGTTGTTGATTTACCAGCTCTGAAGCCACACTGATAAGGTCCAATCAGTTTGTTGACGGTGGGCTTTAATCTTTCACACAATACGCTCGATAGACAATAAAGAAATTGCTTTAAGAAAATCCCAAAAATTAGTATGCGACAATTGCTGCGGGTTTTTCTAAATGTTGTAAGTTCAGTCCAATTTCAAAAATTATTCTTAATGGCTGCGAAAAAATTATATTGATTTACATAAAACTCATCTCTTCACAAACCGCATTATTCATTAAGACCGGCGTCTTATAACGAATATTGTCCAATAGCTCCTCAAACTACAAAGTTGCAAATTAATATTCATCACTCGTCTTTGTATGCGCTGCTTAGTCATCTGCATAGATTTTGCAGAAGACCCAAGCGGCACAAATATTTATTTATGTATGCATGTATATACTTATGGTGATACATAGGCATAATTATTAACATTTAATACAGAAGAAAGCAATAACCCTTCGAGTTGTTGTTCCTACTGTTTCTTATAAAATTTGTATAATTATAAACATACATTTTATTGCTCTTCTCTTTTGTGACGTCCACTACATTGAGTCATGTGTCATATTGATTGCATACCTACTTTCGTACTTTCCGAATATGGTACGACTGTAATGCTTCCTAAAATGCTGTCATATATCTCTGTATCTGGCAATGAGTCAAAGCTACTTTCATAAACAATTATGATTACCATAATCCTTGTTCTGTCACCATTCAATTGTTGAAATTGCACATTAAATGGAGAATTTAAACGTTCCACTGAAATTAAAATAGCTTGACTGTAATTCAATTGATATTATAATTCAAATCATAAAACGATATATTTGGTATACATAAGTATGTATATGTAATTAGCATTTATAGAAAATAGAAATAGGTGGTAAAGCATTGCTGTTAGTATAGGGTGGGCCTTTCTTTCTATCGGCCTATTAACATATGTAATATTATCGGCATAATATTATATCTAAGTTTTTACTATCTTTTTCTGCCAACTTTAGCGCTAAAGCATCTAAAAAGAAGTCAGTGAAAGAGAAAACTGGAAATTTTAGTATTCAGTCAATATCATCTCGTATTGATCCGTTTCCACGACAGTCGGGTCTATGTAATAGGAACGGAACCGGACTTTTATGCGACCAAGGAGTGTCAATTCGGCAGAATTCTGCTGCTACAAGAAACAAACTCTCATTGACAGTGACTGTCCTACATTCTTTTATTACTTTCTATGTTCTGAGAATAAAATTGTTTAAAGCTATTAGTAATAGTTCTTTTTTTGAGATAAATCTAGCTTGGATTACGTCTATTCCAAAACGGTTCGAACAGTCGCGAATATATTGGAAAGGCTAAGGATATCCTTACATATCTTGAACCTGGTTTTAAAATCGCCACCATAAGATAATAAGATATAAATACTATATAATATAATATATGATTATTTCAAAGGTGTTATGGTATTGAAAGTTAAAAACGGAAAATTGTAAGACACAATCGTGTATTTGGGTTAAATTTGTATTCTTAAACAAATAACGGGGGATGTAACTGAACATTTTATACTCTTGCATCTTGCAAGAATCAATGTATTATACGAAAATTCCGCCAGGAAAATGTTGGAGTTGGAAGTAGTATTCAGTCGATTTTATCTATTTTTGCCAGTAACACATACTTTTAACATGCCACTTACCAAAAAATATTCCCTGAGTTTCATTAAGGTACCTCACATATATGTAAATACAACCACCAATCATAAGTAAAGTCAGTCAGATGTTCGAAATTTCTGATATTAGTTATATAGGGGTTAGCTCCAATTTTATCTATTTTAGGCACAAAGATACATTGTTTTGAGTAAAATACGTTTTTACATATTATTGAGATAACTCACACATTGGCTGATATACTCGTATGCGGTATAAAGTTAGCCGGAAGTTCGAAAATCTTTTTATTAGATATATGGGGGCTCAGAGAAGCATTGACTCGATTCAAGTCGTTTTAATACACAGTGATACTATTACCAGCAGAGGATTTTCTCTGAATTTTAATTGTATATTCCACACATGATCGATATTTTCGGTCAAAAGTCAACTATAGATAGTCCACATTTTCGGTATTTGGGGGCTTGAACAGTTTTGGTTGGATTTGTATAATTTCTTATCATAAGGTGACATATCTTAAAGGAATTATTAGTGCAAAGTTTTATCCCGTTATTTAATTGATTTGTGTAAGTGGAAAGTGAAAGAATCAAGTGTAATTTAAAATTGTGTGATATGAGAAATAGGCGTGGTTGTGGTCCGATTTCATTCCTTTTCTCACTGTGAATGTGCGAAGACTGTCACGTACCAAATTTAGTCGAAATCGGTCGGTGAGTCCCGAAACCAATTTTATCTTTATTTTTCGATTTCATAAATTTTTACAGAATTGGTAGTAGTGTTTAAGGGATTTGTCTTGCTTGGACTTCTACAAAATTTTTAACCCACAAGTGCCACTTGCTATTGCAAGTCCCTGTCCCAAATTACAATTCTATATTTTAAACAAGAAAAAACGTTAACTTCGGTTGCACCGAAGCTAAATACCCTTCACAGGTGCATTTCTGTTAGTAACTATGTGTTCAGTTTGTATGGAAGCTATATGCTATAGTAATCCGTTCTGAACAATTTGTTTGGAGATTACATTGTTGCCTTAAAAAATAATATATACCAAATTTCTTGAATATATCTTGAAAACTGAGGGACTAGTTCGTATATATACAGACAGACGGCCATGGCTTAATCGACTCAGCTCGATATACTGATCATTTATATATATACTTTATAGGGTCTACGACGCTTCCTTCTAGGTGTTACAAACTTCGTGACAAACTTAACATACCCTGTTCAGGGTATAATTAGTGTTTAGATTATTACGATTACGGACGTACAGACGGACAGTCAACCGTAGTTCAACTTTTCACGTCATCCTGATCATTTATATACATATATAGAACCCTATATCTATATTACTCTATTCTTACAAACTTCTCGATATAAAAATCAGTATATTTATTTATTTTTAAATTTATGCAAATACGACGGTTCGTCAATATCTTGGCTGTCATTGCAGTTGTGAGAATAAAAAGAAAATTACACACAATAAAAAATAGTTTTTCTTCTCACAGTATCAGACCTTAAGAACTCGCAATAATAATAAAAATAATATACCATATTTCCCCTTGTGGTTTCTTAATTCAATTATGAGGAATATGGAGTTATATTTTCGCAGAAAAATAAGTAAAAAACTATATTGTACATATGTATATAATTAGACTGTTTTGGAACTTTTACTAATGTATTTTAACTTACTAAAATCGATGACTTAACAATTTTAGTTTAGATTGTGATAAAGTTTATGAAATTAATATTAAAATAATGGTTGAGCCTTTTTATAGTGAGTGACTAAACTTTCATGGCGAGGTCTATGTTTAAAAAAGTTGAATTGTGACGAATTTTTTTGGGGGTATGAAACTATATCAGATATCTTTGCGATTCACGTAAAACGTTTTACCAAAATTTTATTTTAATTATTATTTTTTTATTGCGCTTTATTCATATAAAATTAATAATAATTGTATAGTTATCTAATATGTATATTCCATATAACAAATAATTATTTTTGCTCATATTATATTTGACTTATTCCAATTCCTAAGAATTGTCAATCATAAATATGTGAATGTAAACAAAAATCAATAATAACATTTTTGCACTTCATCTGCTTACAGGGCGATATATTTCGGTAGCTGCCCGACAAGTGAGCACTGGTTCTTTATTGCTGCTGGCCGTTCTATTAACAATTTTAAACGTCGCTAGCAGGTACACTGTTAATGTTTAGGATATAAAATGCAAAGGAAACAATAAATTGAATGTGCTAACAAAACAATTATACTCAGTGCAACATGTTTCGGTGGCATAAAAACGCAAAATCAACTCTTCAAATAATGTTCGTAGTGATAAGTATATGCAAAGTCAATGTAACTGAAGAGGTCATCAGTTCATCAATGTGCTGCTGGTCACGCTTATTGTTTCTGAAAATTACAGAAGCTAAGTTAAAAAGCATAAGCCTATAATGAATGAAATGTGGAAAAGGAATGTATTGGAATGCTCATACTTCAAAAATGAACCAGTCTTTTTCGAAACCTGCGCAAAAAATCAGTCAAAGAATAAGAGAACGTTGTGTCCTGTGAAGAACACAGATTATACAAGAACGTCTTGAATATTTTAGCAAATCAATTTACAAATATACATACCAAACCACACTTGAAGCCATCATACCAAAGAAGTGTAATATTACTAAAGTGTACACACTTGAGACTAAGCACCTTTTCTAATGCTAACCAAATATATTTTACTATTTTGGATTTTAAAAACACTCTTTCTTTACCTTTATTGCAAAACTGATGATTTCGACGACGAGAACTCACAACAACAATAACTAAACGAATGTGTTAAACTAGTTTTAAGCGAATTTTTAATAAAAACAATTTAAACGAAACGTTTTTAAATAAAAAAAAAAATGATGAATTGAATATTAAAATGTAAATATACACGTGAATATGTGTTCAAAAGTTGGTACATGATTAAATCATTTAAGAACTGCATAAAAATATTTCAAATTATTTCGCTGTCATATATGCAAGCTGTTGTCATACTATTTTTAATACACTTAATTTAATGTAAAGCTGTACATGTATAAATATGATTTAAATGTAAATAAACATAAAAAAGTAACAAGTCGTGTTAGTATAGTTTTTAGGTTATGAAGTAGTATTTTGTAAATACAGTAATATGCATATGTATGTATAATATATATAAATGTGTATAAAAAATAAAAAAACGATTAAGTGATTTAAAAATTTTGAGAGTTTTATTTAATTAAGAAGTTATATCCACTTGTGGCTTTCAATAAATAAATTTATCGAATGTACATATAAATACTTAAAGACTTTCTCCGAAATTTTGAAGCTGATCCGGGCAATTTCGGAGATATAAGCTTATTTGTAAAAAAAAAGTTATAGCTTAGTGACATTATCCCAGTGTTTTAAACACATTTTTCTTTAGAGGCGAGTGTTTTGGTTACCTGCGGGGGCATTTTTCTCAACTTCTGAACACTGTCACACTGAATTTTTCACAAAAAACTTTTTTGGAAAGCCGCCTTTTTGGAAAAAATTTAAATTTAACTAATTCATCGACTACCACTTTTGGATTTGAGAATATTTTAAGCAGAACTGTCCTCATCGTCAGACATCTTTTTTCCGCAATTCAAAGTACTATGTCAAAATGGATCCCCGATTATTAAAATCCATTAAATTTTGTAAATGTATATTTTTTATTTAATTAAGGGGTTAGGGGTAATTTTCAGGCAATCGATTTTGCATTCTACCAAAAACTGTTGTTTCAACCAAAAATATCGAGTCTTTAAAAAACGTAGACGGGCTTTAATGCTTTGTCTTCAAAAGAGAACATTTCATAATTTCAGTTGTAAAAATGTACACGCTTTATTATGTTCATATTAATAAAAACTCTGAATAAAATGCTTAATACTAAGTGAAGCATATTAAAAATAACAATAAATGACATGATTTGCACAGAAAATATAACTGTAATAGCATACCAGTATATACGAAATGAGTACATATACCTTTTATGCCAGACATAACGATTAGTAATAGCAAATTTTGAAACTTAAAATAAAAAAATTTCTTAGATTAATAATACCGAAAATAGGCGTAAGCAAGCATATGTTTATCTTGCTGAAGCTTAATGTGCTACCGGCATGTGATATGGCTGCTAACAAATGACTAAGCGTGCAATTTTAAAATTTTGAGTATTGAAATGCACAACAATGAAATATACAAATACATTTTGTTGATTACAAATCTTAACAAATTTGAAAAGTTTTCTACCAATTATATTCACATATACTAGAGGCTGGCGCGATTATGTGATTGAATATACAAATATATACAAATGGGATTTCGTACTAATCTAGATTATGTAAAAACAATACATGGTCTTATATTAATAAACATTTTTAGATATATTTTGGGTTTTGTTAAATTTGTGATTGTATTTGTCACTTGTCTTTATGATCACAATATGTCGCTATAACCAGCTGTTTTAAATATACGAAATTAATGGCAACTTTAAAATTCTAAAATGTTTAAGTTTTAACATTTCTAAAAATACTAAACAGAAATTATTTAAAATCATGCAAGTCTTTTGTTAAAAAAATTCTACAACTACAAATTGTAAAACTATTAGGAATATACTATAGGGTTGCGCGTCCTTTCGCTATCGCTTTATTCAACGCGCTCAGGCACGACTGAACATCTTCGTAGTCTCGTGTCCATTCGCGCAAATTTCGTTCGGTTTCGTGTAGACGCGCCATGCCCAAACGTTGTCCACCGTTCTTTAACGATGCAATACAATGGCATGCCAGAAGTTTGAAACATTGACGACGGATTACATTATGTGTGGCGCTATCCCAGTGCGGAGTAGCGCGTACAATCGGCCAAGCCATGGTCACATAGTCCAGCAAAGCGTCCCAATTCCCCGAATCATATAGTTGTTTGGTGTGTGCGGTAAGCAAACGCTTGAATTCACTGAGATGTAGTGACGCACGTGAATAAGCGCTACTATCGGTTTTCTTACAAAGACGTGATGTTGGTAGTGAGCGAAATATTTGTCGTTTGGCATGTAACAACTCCTCCTCTAATGGGCTGCAAAAGGCATAAAAAAATGTTTATGATTATGAATTAGCATTACAAATATATTTATACACAGAGGGGGAATATTAAGTTTGCTACGAAGTAGTCCTAAGTCTTATTCCCTTAGTTTTCGAATTACATACAAACTGAATGATTAATATTAAATTCTTAATTGAATGGCATTTTTTTTAGAAATATTTTCATGAAATTTAGTAAGAATTATGGTACAAAAGAATAAAAAAAATAAAACCATACAATTTTCCAGAGCGAACACCATACAGGGTTTGTGTGGAAAGTAATAGGACTGATTTTCTTCCGTCGCGGCTGTACTTCGGAGTGTGCGAGGACCGACTGTATTCGGTAGAAGGCGTTCTTAGCTAACAAACGAGCGACTGGTCAGTTGTCTTCGAGCCCCGGAGGATCAGGACAAAAATTTTCGCGTGACATGTTTCTGTGAGTGATGCAAGCCGAAAATGCAGCGTTTGCTAGAGTAGAAGTACACGATTAAATTCGGTATGAAACTCTGTAAATCTGTGACAGAGACGTTTCATATGATCAAGCAGGCCTACCCAGGTGTTGCTTTAGCAAAAAGTTGTGTGTTTCGGTGGCACCAGGCTTTATTGGAGGGCCGGGAAGAGGGCGCTAATGAATGAGCAATGTGAAAACGATGCTCATTGTCCTTTTTGGCATCAAAGGCATCGTCCACCGTGAATTTGTTCCTCCTGGACAAACCGTCAATGCGAAGTTTTACGTGGAAATCCCCAAATTCTCAAACTAAGGGCCAATCAGGTCTGACAAAACATCGCAGCCGATTGGAAGTTGCACACGACAATACCCCGGCCTACACCGCCTTCCATCACCTCAGCTCACAAGGCTATTCCGGAGAATGTCTTTCAATGCTTGGAAATCGCGCTGGCAGCCCTGTATCGACACAGAAGGAGCCTATTTTGAAAGTTTTTAAGGAGTTCTAACGACTGGTTCAATAAAATTTTTTTAAATCGAATCAGTTCTATTACTTTCGAGACAAACCCTGTATAACATAACTGGTACTTTTTTTTTTATAAGATATTTTCGAGAAATTTCAGATTCATGCTATAAAAATTGACGCTGTAAAGAGTATTATAGCTGTTTTTTATTGTTTATACTTACTTTATATCTGGCATAGGCAGACGGGAACGAAAACTCTCCTCGGTTGTAGCGTCACCCGCAACTAATTCTCCGACAATCAGATTAATAAGTTGTTGTTGCGACATTCCTTGCAAAACTACTGGTAAAGGCGTTTCTTCATTAATTTGTGCAATAGGTTTACCGCTGTTACCATCTTCACCGCCAAGACGTAATTTTTTCGCCATTGGTGTGCCTGTTGGCCATAATTGTTGTTTTGCTTTTGTTGGTGAAGGCATTACTGGTGGTTCAGGAGCCGGTGGTGTACTACCCATTGTCAGACGCTTACGCGGTGAACTGCGCAATATCATGCTGGTGCTTAATGGTACCTTGGTTGGTGTACGTTGGAAGGGCATACGTAGTGGCGTATTGCCGACATCTGGCGATAAGCCGTTGTTAAAACGACGCCGACCACGTTGACGAATTATCATTTCATCCGGTGATGGCATTGGTGACAAGATATTATCCTGAGAAAGTGCTACATTTGTAGTATTGTCTAGAAGATGCGGTGTATTAAAAAGTGTTGCTGGTGTTGGTTCATTGGGGCTGTAGCGATTTGGTGTAGCTGTCGGCGTTGTAGCACCTCCACTTGCGAAACGTAGCGCTTCCAAGCGACTTGGAATTTCCGAGAGTGCTATACGGATTTGTTGTTGTTGGTGCTGCTGATGAGGAGTTGTCTCCGTCGTCATCCTGTTTTGTGTTATCAGAAAGTCCTTATTGAAAGGATTTTATTTATCTACGGTTATTAGCGCAATTTAACACAAACGGTGGAGTTTTTTAATTTTTTGTTTCAAGCGTTTGAAGACGCTTGAATTTTCTTACACCTTCTCCTTTGTTTTCTTCCAAACTGCGGAAAAGCGCCAATTATTTAAGCAAATTTGCAGCCGCCACAGAGTTGCACAAATGGTAACATTCAATATATCATAAAAAGAAAAAAATTACATTTCTTATTTATAAATATTTAAAATGTTATTAATATATTTAGGTGTTTAATTGAATGGCAGTATGTCAAAAAATTTTTGTATAGAATTTTGCATTATTCATGTTATATTATATATCATCCGCGTCAAAAGGTTATGCAGTATTAAATTAACGTATTTTATGCAACCCTGAGCTATATTTGTGTTTGCCTTCACATGCTTTCTATCGAAATTTTCCTAATAGAACGCAACGAATTACGAACAAAACAAATCACAACAAATCAAAAATCCAAAATTTGGCTCCAATAGCTATGGAAACGCCTCAGAATACCACTGCTAGCAAAGGTAAGTGTTCAAGATTAAATTTGCTGTTAGACTTCAGCTACTAATATTATTTAACGCTTGAAGAATTTCAAGTGACTGGCGTATCCCGAAGTGGACGTGTACGTAAGAAATCATCCAAACTACTCGATTTTCAATCGCCAGATGAAGTGGAAAAGAAACTAAAAAGAGCGGCAAAACTGCCGACGCGTAACGGTAATGTACGTGGTAGAAACATTATGGGTGGTATTGGGCGGCCCGCTCGTAGATCCCACATTAACGTTAGCAACGAATTAGGTGGTGATCTAAGTGATTTAGCGGAAGACGACACCGAATTGCACGATGAAATGTCGGACAACGGTACAGATGGTGAAAATTACGGTGATAACAATTCGCCCACAGGTGATTCCGATGATGATCTTAAAGAGCTAGTGGCCGGTATTGTAGATGGTGAACCTACGGATAGCAACGGCAATCCAGAATCGAAAGTTCGTCAAAGTTTATATATGACAGAGAAGGCAAACAAACGAAGGGTGCTGAAAGATGGACGTGTTGTGACGGGAAAAGTTGAACGGAAAGATAAAGGCAAAACACGTTACACGGCGTACAGTATGTGGGCACGAGAATTGCGTAAATCTGGTAAATTGAACAAAGGACAAGATCTAGGTAAAGGAAATTACCATAAATAAACACTTTTTAGAAAATAATATTTTTTTCTTACTTAGATTTCTCAAACACAGCAAAACGGCTTGGTGAATTATGGGCGAACGTTTCAAATAAAGAGAAAGATTCGTGGCGACGTAAAGCTAAAATTCAAGCCACTAAAGCTAAGTCCCGTGATCGCGTAACGTCTGCTACCGTTGTGAATCCATCGTTGGCTTACTTTAAACCAACAACAAGAGCCAAAAATTTAACGGAAGGGCAAGAGCAAACGCCACCGCCAATAAGCGCAGCACAGTCGAACAGAGCGAAGCCACGTGGCAACTCCATTTCAGTGGTCAGTAATGCAGGCGATTCCCCAACCACTGGCTTAACAACAAAACGTCGAAGAAATAATAGCCACAATAGAGGCAATGGCGTTAACAGCAACAATCTTTCAACACAACTGATTGCTACCAACAATAACAACACAACAAATAACAATTACACGAGTAACGCAGCAGTTACCGCACATACCGTAAATTCGCACAGCAGAAAGTCATCACTGCCAAATATTGAGCCTGTTGATACGGCAGCACACCTAAAATTGCTCGGTGAGAGTTTGACCATTATCGGTGAGCGACTTAAAGAACATGAAGGGCAAATTGCGGTGTCCGGTAGCCTTTCCGTATTGCTAGACAGTCTGCTTTGCTCACTGGGACCACTACTGTGCCTGACAACACGCATACCCGGTTTAGAACGAAAGCCACAGCTAAGTGAAAACTTAACGGCGACATTGGACAATATCGCATACGTCATGCCGGGTCTTTAGTATGCTGGATACTGATTGTATTTTATTTGCTATAAAGTTGATCTTTTCTTAGCTATTAAGTGATACCCGTAAGAGGTAAGTGTTGTGAGAGTGTAAGCGAAGAAATAAAAGTTTATATTTAGGTTTTAACTTACAAATGCATATTTATTATAAAGTCAAATGCAAGGTTAAATAAAAAGGAATGTATAAATCTAACATCAATAGGTAATTGAGCATTCATTTATCAAAAATCAATACTAGATTTGCATTTTTAATATAGGTTAAGTACATATTAGCGGCAAGTTGCAAATTTTCGTAATTACAAAAGTGTACATAGTTCGTTATTTTAATCAATAACTATTTTAAAACATCATAATTAGCAGAGTTGCGAATTTTCAATTAAAAAATTTCGATTGAAAGTTAGATTTTTATTATTTAATTCCGAAGTTGGGATTAAAACTTTTATTTTTGAATCCTGTTTATGGAATTAAAAAATAGTTAGAAACCACGTATTTGGCAGTTCTGAATATTAGGATATCTGAATATTCTTTAACTTCAAGTTTAAATTAGCCTAAAATATTACTGCACAACTAGATCTAGTTTAATTTTCGAGACAAACCACAAACAAAACAAAAAGTATTATCAACATTGTAATATATCTATTATTTAAGTCCATGAATATAAATGAACACAGATAATAGGAATTCTAGACTAAACATGTAGCATTAAAGCTATAATGCAAACACCGCCACTAACTTCAAGGAACAAACAAACGATCGGTTTCAATTTACTTGCTGCGGAATGTTTGAGAAGTATGTAAAATAAATATATATACTGTTTTTGTTTTTTTAATTATTGTTCCGTCCATTACTACAGGTCATAGGATCCATATGTTATTAAGGTCACTCTGGGTTTTAACAGTCGTTCGGAGAGGGCACTTGCTAATTATTTAACGCATAATAATTTACAACTGTTGGGATAACGCTGCGGCAGATATATTGTCGCCTGCACCAGCAGTTTTCTTCGCAACACGACAGACTAACACTGGAGCTACACAGATTTCGATAGGTAATGACTTTTGATCATTCACAGCAATAGTTTCATTCCAGCATGGCACAGGTTGTTGTGGATTAAATTGTATGCGACTGGCTGTGTTCTTGTTGAGGGCTGTGGTAGAAAAACTGTCGTCTAAAATGAGTAGCGCAGATTCGGGATTGATCTGAAATTAAAATTAAAAATACATTTCTTTAACCTTCCAAATTTTTATGACATACCATATCTGTTTGGCAAACATGTCGGTGGGCTGTAAGTGCTGCTTTGGCCGCCGCTAATTGCGTACGTTCCCACTGGGAGTCGCGCACTGTTAACAATGCTTGATAGGCTAACGTATGTACATGTATACGAGTTAAAAGACGTCTTCTTGGCAAGCCTGTGGTATTCTTGTAGTGATCTTGAGCTAAAATTTGAAATACCTCACGCATTTGGTCTAATGCAGTAGCAACACGCGGATTCCAGTCTGTAGCAAGAGTTGTGCGCCCATGTGTTAACACCTGGCGTAAATTTTCTAGCTCTTGCTCATTCATGCCTAACGAATCCACATATGGGAGCACATATTGTCGTAGCAATTGTAGCAATTCGATTTCTACGTAACTTGCCATTTCGAAATGTTGCAAGGTAGCAAATGTTTGTGAAGTAATTTGTTCTTGAACTTTGAGTAGTCGTGCTTCACGTATGCCAGGTGCAAACTTGTAGCTGTCCATCATTTGTATGCCGCTGATAACAAGTAATCGTGGCTGGAAATTACGTACAGCTTCGTCAAAATGTTCAACAGAATTTAAATGTGGATTATTTTGATCACTGTGTAGAATGTAGCGATTTGCGCGTGGCGCTACAAGTGGACCCCAGGTGTCACCAGACTTGTACTCCAATATAAGGTGGATATCATCTTCAGGTATTTCATCACCTGCTATTTTTATTTCTGCCGGCACAAGTCGACGTAACCTATGATAAATAAATAATTTTGTAAATTAGTTAAATATCAAAAACAATACCCTTTATAAATAAAATAAAGTTTTCATACAATAACTCAAATAATCGGATAATAATCCGTGCCAAATTTTTTTACATATATTTTTTTTTAAGGTCTTTGACGTTTCGTTCTGTGGTTTACAAACTCCGTAGCACGCTTAATATACTTTTCTAAATACTCACTTCTTTGACATACGCGCTCCTAATAGCACATTAGCACCTTCCAAATGAAAACGAGTGCCCATAAGTGGTGCATTGCCGCCAAGGAACCATTTGATGTTGTCACGGTGTCTAGTCTTAGCAATTTGTATAAGTTCCCTAAAAAGTTCGGTGTTGGGCATGATTCGTCTGTAATGACATTTCCAAGTTACAAATTAAACATATTTCAAATAGTTGCTCTATATTTATGTACTCACTCGGCTGCTGCACCATTTTGAAAATAATATGCGAATGTTTGTAGTAACTCTTGTCTGTCATTAACCTCGTCCACAGTAAATTCTGGACCGACACCTTTTACTAACTCCTCGGTATAGTTTAGAAAGTCTGTCGCATGCAACAACAAATCGGTGCAAGCACCATAGCCCACAGCAATTTTCGGTGCTTGTAGAGGCTTCTTGAAACTGCTCTCAATTGCCAAGAGCCCCGTAAGTATTGAAGTAGTTTTGTTTAATTGTTTTAGTGACAAAAAGGCTTGCCAAACAATTGAAATTAGAGCTGCAAACACCGAGCAGGTGGTCACAAGCGACATATACTTTATTACCGAGGTCATTGTATTTTTTTTCTAGCCGCTTTTGCACTGGTTGCCCTTGAGACTGTATATAGGTATGTGGATAGATATTCAGGAAAACGTTAGTTTTTTAAAGTTCACTATATTTTGAACTTTACCAGCGAATATTTTTTTCACACTACAAAAAAATTCGTTGACTTTTCGTTGGGCAAATATATATTTTTCCACAGCTTGTCTGGCTGCTGTTCCGGCTCTCACTCCACACCATTCATCATCTACCGCTGTGACTGATGCTGTTGGTTAACTACGGTTTTCTTTTCTATCTTGCTATGCACTTATTGTTGTTATGCGTATGCATTCAAATTCATCTACTGCTTGAATATTTATGCACGTAGCCACGACAGAGAGTTGACATTTTTTTCCAACACTAGTTCAAGACTATTAAATATTTATAACGCGAAACTAGAAACTGATACGGAATGACCAGCTGAACACAAATGCCAATAATACAAAAACACAAGGCAGCAACAAAATAACTGCCAGCGGCAAAAGCAAAACAAACACAGCAAGAAAGATAAGTGATTTTGAAAACAAAATGGAATATTGGAGCCGTTTCTCTCTTATTTTGACGCCGTTGAAAATATTTAAAGTTTGAAGTTACTGCGCCGTGTAAGAGTTAAAACAACGCCTTGTAATATATTTAAAATGCTATAACAGAATACTACATAAAATATTTTTATTTTTGTTTCGTTATAAAATATATTTGTAAATGGTATTATTACTTTTAAAAAAATCGATATATTGTGCATTTAATTGAAAGTATTCTGGTAAAGTTGAATTTGATCCAGCAAATAGTTTAGGCGATATGAGAGCATTATTTAGAACATTTTAACTTAACGTAATTCACTCCCGAAACTTTAAACGCTGTTTCTAGTTGGTGAAAAAAAATGTCTATGCAACTTGTTAGACCGATCGACTTGCCTGTTCTACGACAGTCGGGTCTACGTAACCAGAACGGACCCAGACTTTTATTCGACCAAGGACTGTCAACTCGGCATACTTCTGCTGCTACAACAACAACAGCCGATCGACTTGCAATTTCTACACGACCTTATGTATACAGTTGAACTTCCATAATTTGAACTTCTTAGTTCGAGTAGTTCAACTGTATTTGTCAGGTAATGATCGAATAATATTTTTATAATAATTTTTATTTCTGGTGCTATTAAATGTCTTTTTTTTAACTTAATTATTTGGGAATCTGCCATTTCGTCAAAAAATAAAATTTTGACTAGCCCTTCGTTCATTATCGGCATCCATCTATAAAAATATTATTATTATAATTTTTTTTTGTCTTGAGATTTGAGACAAGGAAATCCGCAACTGATCAAAATTAATCGGCGAGAATTAAAGTACTTTAATTCTGCAAATATACAGTTTTAATTTACTAATTAAATAAAATTACACTTAAAATAAATCTCAAAAAATTCGTTTATTCTGACTTGAAGATATAATCCCTTAAAACAAAATTATAAAAATGCAACAACATTATATCTTGAAGTAATTTTCTACACTTGTTTGGTTATGTCAAAAAGCTTTACTTTAGTAGTATTACTTGTTTTGATACCCAACAAATCTTTTCCACATTCCATACTAATTATAATACAACAATATTACGTCGTAAGAATTACTTGTTTTTTGTTTTAAACTCAACCTCTGACACACCACATTACTCCATTCAATACTCAAACCTCCACTTACAATCTACTTTCATTTTAGTTGGGAACATTTTCGCAATCACTCCGCCTTACTGATCACCTTGAGTTATTTTTACCGTTGCGTTAAAGGAATTTTTCAACAACTGTTTCAATTTTCGCTAAATACTTTTTATTTTGAATCTACAGTTGCCTACCACGTGCTCGTTGCCGCGAAAGGCCACCAAAAGCGCGTCCATGCACTTGAAATAGTTTCCAGTGCAAGGACAACCGGCAAGTTGCAGTCGCTAACGACCGGCATATGGAAAACTGAAAACTGGTTTTGTTTATACAACATAAATATATTTCGTGTACATAAACACAAGCATGCGCTAAATGTGCTGTTAACTTAATTTGTAGTATTCAGATTTTTTGCTGAAGTGCGTATTGATTATTTCAATTATTCTTTTCCCCTCATATTTAAAGTTACTCATACGCCACGCTGCTTGCTTTGTAATGGCTATATGTCAAAGTGTGTTCCGCTTTTCGTGAAATTAATTAGACATCTAATGGGCGCATCAGCAAACACAACAATGTGTGTATCGGAAATTAAATGCCGGCGTAATGGCGCGCGCCAGAGTGAGTGCGGCGCCGCATGCGCACAAATATATACAGGTTTGTTGGCATATATGTATGTACATATATTTAAGTACACTTCATGCGGTTGCTCTATTCCGTCAGTTGTTTAAAGTGTAAGCGTTAAGTGTTAAAAAGTTATGCAGCATGCCGCAGGCAATAAGCAATAGCGTTGAATATTCGTAATCGGCGCTTTAGCAGCTTTGCTCGAAGTGTGTGCGAAGCAGTTCAATGTGCATACGATGTGCTTAAGCTTATGTAAAGTGGTGCAATATTGGATTCTTTGAACTTTTTGGGAAAAAATATTATTTAAGAATATTTATACTCTCGCAAGTACTACTTAGAGGAATTTCCCAGTCTTTGCTTTTTGCAAGTTGCAAGAGTATAAAACGTTCGGTTACGCTCGAACTTAGCCTTTCCTTCTTCGTTTAGTACATACAGTATACTCTCGAAAAGTAAATCGATTGGTATTTTGGGTAATTTACTTTTTCGAATAATTTACTTTTCCAAATATATACATAAATTATCTGTTTTTATAATATTAAATGCATTTTTAAACTTAAAAAATTCATTCATTTATTTGCTTCAATAAAACATATGGATTTACATGAAAAACATATGTATTTATTATGAAGAGAAAAAATTTTGAATATTCTTTTGTTTTTTTTCTTTTGCAATATATATTTTCTGACCATTTACATATGTACATATCTCAAAGTTTATTTACTAAATAGACACGATAAACAAGAGAGTAAGTGTTTTTGCAACATCGTAAAAAACGCTGCTTGCTTCGTTTCGAATTTTTTATCACACTCTCTGAAAAGTAAATTAAAAAATTTACTTTTTCGAGGTGCATGTGTAATCTTAAAGGTGATTTACTTTTCCGCGATTATTTACTTTCTGAGAATTTACTTTTCGAGAGTATACTGTATTTATATAATTTATTTATTAATAAGCATTATATTATAATTTGTTATCTTTTATTTGATAAATGTTTATTTACTTTTTATTTAAAGTCTTTTTAGAAGAAATATAAATATTTTTATAAGAGTATAGAAATTTGTTTTCTTCTATTTTCAATACTTTAATTATTCGTTATTTACTATGCATACTTTGGCACATTTCATTGATTATTGTTTTGATGATTTGTACCACTTTTTGCAGTTTTACATTGAAACATTTTCGCCGGTTGCCATTTCCTGCCTTTATTAATATCTAAATATGTATGTATTCCGGATTTAGTATAAATTGCGATTTTTAGTTTAATATACTTATACAAAGTTACTTATATTAAAAATAAATTAATGAAATTTTTATTAGTTTTACTTTTATTTTGTTTTGTATTTTGTATTTTTTTAATTTATTAATTTATTTCATTTTTTAATATTTGATGTTTTTTGATAAAAACACATTTTATTTTCAGTAGTGCATTGAATTCCATTTTAGTAGCAATTATGCTTTGACTAATCTTTGGCGCGATATTCGATTGTTCGATTATGTTCGTTCCGCACTTAAGTTGAAGCATCATCGTATCACTAATATCCGCTATTTTGATTTTCTGTTTGCTTACATATTCACAAACATCACACAATCATTATGTTTTTTTTAGTTGTTTAACATAAGTGATTTTTGTTTTGTTATTCCCTTTTGTGTGTGAAATTTCGCACATAATAAGCATACGCGCGCCGGCAGCACAACCGTCGGCTTTAGTTCGCAAATTCACTAACTCTTTAAATTTTTTATTTACATAAAATACCTTTACTTTTCTTCATTTTTTTTGCTTGGAGTACTGTCTGCGAATTATATACTGTCATGCTGACTTTTCTGTAGCATTTCTTGTATGCACTGACGTAAGCTTGCCAGGCAAGCGAGTACAGTATTCCATGGTGTAAAGTCCAATCAATTACGAATTCAAAAAAATAAAAAATAAAAAAATTTGCACAATCGACCTTTTATTGCTTTTATTTCGGCACTCAAGCGCTTCATAGACGTGATTTAAATAATAATTCTGGCGAAATTTCGCAAATTTAGGCAATACTGCCTCACTTTTTTGACATCTTGCTCAATTAATTGATTTAAAAAAGTGTTGTTAAGCAATTGCTTATAAGTAGATAATTAAGTGACATTATTTTGAAAGTATTTGAAACCGGCTTTATTTTGTAAACCAGACCTAAAGCACGTCCGTTAATGTGTGTCATAAAATAAATATATGTAAATTGGTATAAATAAGCATTTTTTGTAGAACTTTGTGCGCTGATGCAAAGTCCATGGATCAGTCTGGAAAATGAAATGAATTATGGCAAAAATATTAATTAAAAAAAATTGCTGTTTTACTGTTTAGATAATGTGACAGATTATATGGCAGATGCAACAATGCAAAATAGGGAAACCGGTTGTAATAGTATACTTGTAAATAAGCTGGTGAATCTATTCTTGATCGAGCAAAATTCTATTAACAACTCATAACATGTGTAGTAGCAACAAAAAAAAAAAAAACACAAAGCTATGATCACGGATCTTCGGATTACTGATTGTTTAAGTATCACATTTGATATTAGCGAGACGATAAAGCAAAGCGCTGTCGCCAGTAAGAAATTCTTCCATATATAACGATGAGGGGCGCGCATCTAGTAGAGCAGCGATAGCAGTGCAGTGTGCGGTTTGCGATGCGCTTGTCAATTTGCTTTCAGTTACACCCCTGTGGTGGTTGGCTTCTTAATTGCCTTGTGTTGAAATTGAACGTTGGTAATTGCATTACACATAATTAATATTAATGCACAGACATAAGATTCGACTTGTAAATAAAGTATAATCAATCATACTTCCTTAAGTTGAGTTTTATACTCTTGCAACATGTTGTTACAGAGTAAAATAGTTTTGTTGCATGTAACGGTTGTATGTATCACCTAAAACTAAGCGAGATAGATATAGGGTTATATATTGATAAATGATCAGGATGACCAGATAGACCTGAAGGTACTTTCCTGGCTTTAATCTTTCCAAGTTGAATGAGTATGAAATGTTCGGTTTCGCCCGAACTTAGCTTTCCTTACTTGTTATATGAGGTTTGCATCGTTTGTGTCTGACGCCCATTTAAACCATTTTAACTTTAATCAAAGTGACTTGCGACTTCAGCATTCTTCCGTCATTTTACTTATACTACTTTTACTTCTACCGAGTGAAGCTGTCAAACACAGGTGCACGCAAACATTTTTGCTCATTCCATTTTAGACTTGTCCGTTGTGGTACACATATTTATGTAGTTAGCGAACGGTGTAACAGTTCGGCTTTTACAACGTGTATTATTTAAATAATTAAAACAAAACACTTTAACGTTTCGGCTGCACTGAAGCTGTAATACCCTTCACAGGTGCATTTCGTATAGCATGAAAGGGAACTTTTTCTGGATTTTGATTGGTTAATTTGAATAGAAACTCTATGCAATAGGTATCCAAACTAAACAACTTATGCATTGAATCTAGCGATATTTCGTGAAGACATCAAGTCAAATAAAAAAATTCTATACAAGAATTTGATTCGGGTCGATCAGATTATATGACAGCTATACAAAACTGCGGTCCGATATCGGTGGTTCCGAAAAAGACAGCTTCTTTGGGGAGAAAAGGAGGTCAGTTAAGCGCTGTTTCAAAGGTCAAGGACCAATATTTAAAATGTTTTTAATAAAAAACTGTATGCAGAAATTTATTTTTGCTTTACTCAGAACCATATTTGTATCAATCAAATTAGTTTATAGTAAAATTAGTAAACTGAAAGCCCGTCAAGGATATAAGTATTTTCGGACTCTCCTATTCCTTTTTTTAATGAAGAATGATTTTTCTTGTTGGGCTTCGGCACTTTAAAAATCTTCTTTAAAATTTAAAAGTCTAATCTCCTGTAAGCCATCATATGTGGCTGTGGTATGAAAAGAAGCAAATTGGTTCATAACAATAAATACGTGACTCTCTTATATAACAAATCTGTTACAAACATAGATTGATAATAAAATCATTCGATCCCTCTAAGCATGGTTACGAAAAAGAAAGAGTCGGATCTGATCACGCGTTGTTCTCATATAATTCTATTTTGAAACAAAGTTGAGACATTACATACCTCATTATATGGGAACAATACCCATGAATTCCCATGCCAGTGGGATCTACGTGATCGGAATGGACCCAGTTTTGTACCTAACTAAGGGTTTTAAATCCCTTGTTACTCGAGGAATAACCATTGTCGCAATGATTCCAGCTCTTCCACTGTAGATTATATCTAAAAAATAGTCCACATAGAACATATTATCATACAATAAAATGGCGGCGTAAAAAAAGGTTGAAATTCACCCAAAGTATTCGAAATTTATAGCCTGCCAAAATTTGATGGTTGATCGGATCAGATTTTACCAGGTAGGTCATTGTATGGAGAACTATATAGAGAACCTGCAGGAAAATTTTGATAGTGATTGGATCATTTGTCTTCGAGGAAGCACTCACGCATTCTGAAAAATGTAGATTTGAAAAATAAAAACGTGTTTCAAGATAAACCGAAGAATTTGATTAAACAGAGTGGCTATACTATAGGTACTGGCAAGATGATTCAAAGGTATTAAGCTGACTTGCATTGTTGTATATAACAGTATCAGTACTCTCATTGCTTTTTTATCATAAATAAATATTTCCGCCTACACTTGTATGGAAAGGTACTTTTTACGTATGTGAGCTCACAATGTTCGTCCTTGAAAGTCTACAATTATGATAAATAGCTGTTGTGTGTCGGACTGCTTCTCTCGGGACTTTTATAAATTTCGACGAATAGTGAACATGTGTATTTTAATTATTGTTTCAAAATCTGTGGTAGCAAATAGTATTTCATACTAATTTAGCTCTAGTCTTCTCACTGGAGCAAATTAAAATCTGTTTGTTCTTTTTGAATTGCGACTAACACGTGGATTTATAAATACGTAAATGGACAGTTAGCTCCTTTTTGAAGCTGAATAAATCTGAAGCTATGTTTCGCGTACATTTCCTTGACACAAAAGTCTGCCCAGTTTAGAGACCTTTATTTGGTCAGTAGTACAATACAATAATCTGCCATTCATTGCACAGCACACTCGTTCGTCTTACACACTCATATGCTTATTTACAGGTCATTAACATGGAATACAGCTGACAGAAAAATTCGCTTTGCGAAAACAAGCAAGCCAACTCCATAACACCCCGCAAAAACCAAATACAAATTCTATTTAAACTAAAGATATATAATATAAAAAATCACTGCACGTTATGAACGCCCGTCTCAATACTGTAATTGTATAAATAAATGCGTTTAAATGTAAGAAAATCCGCTAAAAGCGTGTGCACACTATTTATGTACAGTAGTGATGCCGAAATGGGCAGCAAGCGACGCACATACAAGCAAATAAGTATTTATATTCGTATATTCGAAAAAGATAAAACATAAAAAGCGCAAAGTCTGCAAAGCAAGTAGAATGAAGGCATTGTTTAAAATTCCAGAAGCACTACTTCTTACTCACAAATTAAATTAACAACTCACAACGCGTGCGTACGTCGCCAACAATACAACAACAACAAACACGCGTCTCTCAGCAGTAGGTTTGTGAGGGATCACCATGATTTTCTGTTTGGCTGATCGCTGAGCGCGTAGAACCGCCGCATAATTAACTGATTTCGATATCAGCGCGAAGATAAGCGCTGCCGCTAGCAAGAAATTCTTCCATTTATAATGTAGAGTGGAGCGCGTTTAACAAAGTGGCGGGCGCAGCGCAGTTGCTCCTGTTGCGCGCATGTCACTTCGCTTTCAGTTACACCCCTCTGTAGTGGCGGTAATGGCTGCATTCTAAATTGCCGGTTAGTGCGTAGTCACAACAATCCTAGAGAAAATCTTATAAATAGAAGAGTGCTCACGGCGCAGTCGCTGAATTTTTATGCGAGCAGGTGAGTTTTGTTTTCTTTACTTTGGTCATTTTATTTATAATTATTTTTTATCTTTTATATACCCAGAATAAGGTACATTAACTTTATCACGAACTTTATAACATCCAGAGGTAATCGTCGGAGTCCCTTTATGGTAAAACATACATATATATTTATGTCTGTCTCTATACATGCGAACAGTTTTTGAGATATCGATCTGAAAGTTTACTGACGTTTTTCTCTCATCAAGAAGTTGCTTATTGGAACAGCCACTACGATCGATAAATACAGGTCTTTGTATGAAACACATTTTTATTTGACAAAAACATAACTATAATCTGGCCTCGCACCCAAATAAATTTAATATACTTTTAAATACTACTAAAAGCGCGATAAATAAATAATTAAATGCTCCTGAATCATTCGACTTTACCCTCGGTACGACACTAGATAGCTTTAAAAGTGGTTATTGGGCGTGGCACCGCCCTCTTTTAGGTAAAATACATACTTGGGATCTGCTCGAACGATTTCAACCAAAGTCGATTCATGACATTATTTTAATATTTCTATGTCTATGTCAACGTGTAATATGCCTACTTCCCATATAACACATTTTTAAATTTCTTTTGATTCTTACCAGTAAACAAATCAAGAAGCAATTAATATAACGAGATAAAGTTTTGCACGTATAGTTGATTGAGTTGTATGTCATCTTATGACCAAAAATTTTCCAAATCGAATCAAAACTGTTCAAGCCCCTAAGTACCGAATATGTACACCCCAGTATCTATAGTTGACTTTTACCCGTGAATATCGGTCAGTCTATGAGATATACATATAATTGAAAGAATTAATTTCTGATAATAGTAAGACTGTGTGTCAAAAATGGGTTGAATGGGATCAGTATTTCCTATTTTATTTGCACCCATATACCTATAACAACATAAAAATTTTCCATTATGTTATTTATCTTAATAAAACTGAGATAGCGTGTTTCTTCCATAACGGTGCATTTTTGTGCTTAGAATGAATAAAATCGGAAGAAAACTCGCCCTAGACCCCATAAAACTAACAAGCCTTATGTACACGAAAGTATTACCCCCGGTTTTAATTCTTGCAAGTTGCACGAATATGAAATCTTTGGTTATGCCCGAACTTAGCCCTTCCCTACTTGTTTAATTTATTTTTTATTATAGTGTTTGCTTGCGCTTGTCGTTTCAGTTTCTGTCGCCTCCAATCCGATTCTATCTCAACTTTAATCAAAGTCAGTTGGGTTTCAGCAGAACAAGCGTTCTGCCAGCATTTTATACAAACTTTTACATGCGCCAATTGCCGCTGTCGCGCATTGCAAATCCTCTTTCTTATTCCATTTCGCTTGCGCCCGTTACAGTGGAGTTCGCTTATGCCGTTGCTGTCGCTGCCGCTGCTTGCGCCGGCACTACGAGAACACAGTCGCCTCAGTGAGTGCGCTTGCTTAGTTGTCGCTGTCGCGGATTTGATATAAAATAATCTTAATAAGAATTTGCAGTGCACAGTCAGATTCTGATTCTGAGCGCGGCGGGTGGCGCACAAATACTTAGGCGGAATTGCGAAAAAGAATTTAATGAATTCAGTTACTCGTTTCTTTTAAACCAAGTGTCGGTTTGTTTGCTTATATTTCAAATTAACACGAGTTTGTGACATTTGTATAAGAGAAGTGAGAATTTTCCATAATATTTATGATTATCAAATACTTGCATGGAAATAGATAGAAACAATTAGCGCTGAATTAACGTTGTTAATAATAAATAAGAGTGTAAAGAAAATTAAAAGCAATAATATAAAATTTTTAAGTGGTTTGTTATTATTTATGTTCTGACGTTAAAAAGTTATAAAAATTCTACAAACAAGTTAGTATTAATATAAAAACTAAACAAATAATTGCAATAAAAGTAGAGAAAAGTTAATTTAAATATTTGTGGATTTGTGTGACGACGACAATACAGACTGTGTATATAATTTTATATTTTATTGATAGCAAATATCGTTGTTTAAATTCATTAAAAAATAGTAAATGAAATAGGACTTTGGAAATTTAATAGCGATCCCACTGTGTTTATTAAACAGAAAGTGAAATTCTGTAATAAAAATAAAATATATTATCATAAGGTGAGTTCGTGTCTTAAGTCTTTTGAAATATAGTTGCAATTTGAGGCCTTTTCAAGCTTTTGCTTCCTTAATTAAATGCTTATAAAATATCTCTGAACTGAACAGAACTGAACTGAAAATAATGTTCGTTTGACTTGATTATTTAAATTTGAAAAAGTTGAAATTTCAAAATTAATTAATTTTTGGAAAGTAAATTAAAATTTTTGCTCAATATTTCAAAGGTGGTATTATTTTTATTTTAGTATGAACCAACTCACCTATACTAAATTAAAAATAATATTAAATCAAATGAATTTGTTCGAAAATAATGAATTGAGTAAAGTATTTATAAATTTATTTATATAAAATAACATAATTTCCTTTATATAAATAATAAAAAGTTTTAAAATATTTAGTGAAAATTAGAAAAGTAAGCACCATTGTCAAAGCATATTTATATATGAGAGCCAAATAACTAATACATATATTTGCTCAATTCACAACCTGTCGTAAAGAATCGTAAAATCGTAAAATTATAAATTTTTACACTTGTTTTTTTTTTATAATTTTACGATTTATGATGCTTTACGACAGGTTGTGAATTGAACAATTGATTAAATAGTGCAAAATGAGTTTGAAAAAAAATGTCAAGTAATAACTTTCGATCCCTAATTCTTGACTTAGGTATATAAACAACACTTTTCATTTAACAGAGTTTTTAAAGTAGATTTTTATTTTCCGAACGTCAATTAAAATTTAGTCCTTTCACGAAAAAATTTAATTGAAATTTGAGTTTTTAGCAGTTTTTCAAGTTAGTTACCTTGTATATTGAAAGAATTAAGTAAAAACCATTGACATAATGGAATAGGTTTCGGAAGTGGTTTATTGCTTTTTTAAATACCTCCTAAAACTTTCAATAGGTGGCACTGTGGTAAAACTTCTGCTACTTTTTATATAGTGTAAAATATTGGCATTTATGTTTTTTTCTTGCTCTTGGCAAATTTTGTCTCGGCAAGTTTCTAATGTGATTTTTTAACGCAAATGTTTCTGAAAAACATACTTTCTGTGCAGAAAATGATTTTCAGCATAGATGTCTTTTATGAATAATTCATAAGCACATTATGTTGAAAAAAAAATCGGTAGAAATACAATCATTTTATATTGAGAAACTATTTTTAGAACAACTGTGGCATCTCTTTATTTAAAAAATTTCTAATAAATAAATTTTTTTTGAACAACTGTGACACCTCTTAATATAAAAAAAATATCTGATAAATAAATTTTTTCGTTGTTATTATAAAAATATAATTCCAAACTGTAAAGAATTTCTTTTTAGATAATAATTTTTGCTCACCTGAGGCATATCCTAATATAAAAAATTTCTGATAAGCTATCTACTCACAAATTGATATCAAAACAAACAAAATATGTATGGCGGAAGCCACTTTTGGAATGACAAGAAGCTTCGTAACATCGATACATATGTATATATAAATGTTTAAAAGCTTTGCAGTAGAAACTATTTAAAAAAATATTAAGTTAATATTTTTCAACAAAATTAATGAAAAAATGTACATAAACTATTTGTTATTTTTTGTTATATCTCATAACCAATTAAAGCTCATTCTATTAGTCCAACCATTTAGTGTACGCTAAATGCTTAATTATCACATTAAATAGCATTTAACCGATAATTTTGTATACAAGAATATATTTATAAAGAAATTAACTATATTTAATGACGACGTGCGCGTATGTGCCTGAGTAATGTGGAAGTAATATTAAAAGAAATCCATAATTAATGGAGAATTTCTAAATTGGCGCGCGCACAGATGCCATACAATTGAAATCCAGAAGAAAAAGGTTACTGTATTTTTTTTTTCCTTTAACTAACTGGTTTCAACAATAAATTGAGGAAGTCTAGTGAATTTTAGACGCTATTTTTTATGTAATACAGTTTTCAATATTTTTGGTTTATTGGTATATGGTATATTAGTTAGTTTGAACAATACTACTACTTACTAACTATTTTTAGCAAATCAATCATTTCTATTTTTTGCTGCTTCAAATAGTTTTTGATAGTTGTTTTGAAAAATGAACTGTGTTTTCGTAAAATTGTAACTTTGATATATTTGAAGTTATAAAAAAACTTGTTTCCATTGTTGATTTTTATTAACGTGTGAGAAAATTTGAACACTGCTGCCGGCGGAATTCGCTAAAAGTATTCAAAAAATTTTTTTAAATATCTAAATAGATAACGCACATAGATTTTGCTCAACTTGCATTCGTTAGACTAGTTTGAATATGCAAATTTATACCGCTTTTTGTAGTCTAACATAACATCTGTATTATGTTTGCTCACGTTTTATGCATTGAAAATATTTTTTTTATTCCCAACAATGCTTTAACAAATCAATGAAATGATAATTATTCAAATGCAATACAAATAATAGTCGCATGGCACTTTTTTATTGTTTGAAAGGCATTGGCAATGAAAATAAGCAGGTCTTCGTGTCAGGGTGCCAAACCGTATTGCTGATAAAATGTTGTTTAATTGAAAAATTGGCGAGAGAAGGCAAAATTTTGATGTGCGTCATAATTTGAGTAAAAGTTGAATGAGAATTTGGTTTTTGCTTTTTTGAGGGGTGAAAGAAGAGAAGCGAAAATCGTTATAGATTAATTAATTTTCTTATTGATATATAAAGCAGTTGAATTAATTTTAGTTTAATAAATCTAAAATAGTGAGCTTAAAATCTTTCTACTGTCATTGGCTATTGAACTTTTGGAACGTCATAGCTGAGTCACCTATCACTTGATCGTCAGTAACTTCAGCTACTGGCTCTAGATAAGCTTAAGTCTATATTTATTCAAAATAATTTTTGCAACTGTGATGCAAGAGAGATTGGACAATAATTTTCTAGTCCTTTTAAGTGCCTTAGCTGTTTCCTGTACCAATTGAACGTTCATAAGTTCAGAGTATACCAATGGTTATTAAATTGATGAAGTGATCGCGCTTATCGCACGGACGGCAATACATGTAAGCCCTTATAATAAATGTATGTTTATTTCTCTGTAGTTATATACTAGCCTTGTTGAGCGGCGTAGTCAAGTCGTGTATCATTCCTCGTAGGTTGATATATTGACTAGAGTTAATCAAAATTGTACACAGAATCTTATGTTTTCAATTAGAAGGTAATGTAAAACCTTCTTGGACCTTTGAGTTAGAAAAATTGTTCACGTTAAAACTTGCTAATAAATTTGTACATAAATATAATTTCATTGCAATCCAACAGACATCCCGAGGAACTCCACAATTTGATGAATCTTTCATTTTTGTATAAAATTTAGATGTGCATCAAAAAATAAGAGCAGTTAGGTCTAAAATATAACAAAGAGACCGGTAGAGAGATAATTGAAACTTTTTTTTTTAAATAATTATGTAACAAATATGAAATTGTTATGCGCTTTATTTAACAATAATACGACGCCAAATTATACAATTATAACAGCCATATATTTGAACACTTTTTTTCCATCTTCTTCCGTATTATTCTAATCGCAAAAATGTAAAAAGACTTACGTCATTGCTTTCGCATTCGTTTGCGAATTAACTTAACAAATCGATGAAGATTCAAAGCATCCACAAATAAACAAAATTAACAAGATTAGCTACAACGAATCGGCAAACAACATAGGTGAAATATGAACGAGATATTGAAATATAGCCAGCTAATATGTTGGGTCAGTAATAGTGGTCACTCGCTTTTCGGAGTCAGTGGCATAGCTTATGCGAAAAGACGTAAAAAAAGAACAGCAGCTCAGCAATAACAAAGAAATAATTATAAATGTAAAAATATCATGGTACGAAGGATTTTGCATAATAGACAAAAAATACATAGTAAATAGCTGCTAATTATAATAACAAAAATGCGATTTATTTTTAGAAATTATTAATAGTAGAATGTGCTGTCGTTGTAAAAATACTGATTTTTAAATATTCCTGTTTTTCTTTTATTATTAAAATTAACAGTTTTTATGAATATGTGTAAATAGCTTTGATAAACAAATCTTTTTTTGTGCAAAAAATCAAGTATCATAGATTCATTCGTTAGTATAATACTTGCTTTATTACATTTTTATAATTTTTTTATTATTATTTTTTTAATATTAAAGATAAGTCAATATATTCAAAATATTTGTTTTATTATTATTATTTCACATTTTTAGTAACCCGTTTAAATTTTTTTTTCAATATTTAAAAATTTTTATTATCATTTTATTTATAATTATTTTTCTATTTATAATATTTTCATTTTTTTTATTTTTCACTCCCCTTTTAAATATTTTTAAGAATTTTGTTTTATTTTACATTTTTTTATTTATATTATTAGTTATTAATAACAACTGTTATTCTATATACATAAGTACATCTTAAATCTTTTGCTTATAAATCACTTTTCCTTTCACTGAATCTTCAATTTTGGCAATCAAAGACGAAAAATATATGAACAAATACGCATACATACATATGTTATGTATAAGCGCCAAAGTTTTAAATACTTAATTACACCTTTAATATCTCACTTCAGTTCAGTTAATTAAGAAAAACGTAGCTAATCTGCATCTACTGTTATTAACTTGGTGAGGTCAATAAACCAAACAGCGGCTGCCAATAAAAATATACATATTTATACCCTAGTTCATATGTATGCTTGTTTTGTTTTTGTTTTCGTTCTCGTTTTTGGCTTTAAAGCAGTTATTTTCCTGTTTTTTGGCTTAAATTTTTCATTTGTTTTGTTTTTATTTTCACGTTTTGTTTCACTACTGTGTTTACTATTTGCCGCGCGCGCCATGTGTTACTCGCCGTATCGGAAATGATTTTTTTAACTATTTTGTTTTATGACTACCACTTTTATATTATGCCATTGCTCTGTCTGTTTCAATAAAAAACTCAGTAAATACCGGAACGCGTGCCTACTTTTGCTTTCTTTTGCTCCCGTTTTCTGTTTGTGGACAAAGCTTTTCACTTTAATTAAGCATATGTAGGTCAAGGTTGACAGCTACTGAATACTAAAGCGGAGTCATAAAAGTAGTAAGATTTGCTTAATTTTTTATTGCATAAATTATAAGTTCATTAACTCGAATAAAAAAAGGTTAGGTTATGTTTGCTATATAGTAAAATTTTGATTACTTTATTTGTTTGTTATCTGTGGGTACAACTTTGCTACTTCATTTCACCAATTGCATTTAAAACGGTATTTTCAGCATCTTTTTGTAAGATTGTTAGACATACATACATATATTCCCTCGAGACTAAATGTATTGTTGTTGACTAAGTGATCTTTCCATAGAACAAAGTTGATTTTAAGGCTCTTTACTTGTAAATTATTATGGAAGAATACTTTCTGCTATTAACTTGATTAATTACAGTCCCATCTTGGTATAAATTACACAGACAATTAAACCAAAGAAGAAATTTTAAAGTTTGGTATCCACCCCACTTTGACTGTAACTTCATGTGCTCTTCATAACAATACGGAAGAGTATGGAAATATCAAGTATCCAAACATAGGCAATTTGTTAACGCCTTTTCTTACTATGATGCAGATGCTTTAATTGTTGGGATATTCTAACATTTTACGGATTTAATTGTAAATCAGTAAATGCGGTTGAAAATGTTTAGCGCTTATTTTAAGGTATTTCCGAGTTGAGATTAAATTGAACCTGTCACAACGTTTTTTGTATCATTTTTAAATCGATAGTTTAGAGCTTGAACAAATTTTATTCTAGTATTTTCAATATTTAACGTTATTATATAGAAAAAAGTTAGGACTCGGGCTGACCAGAAACACATAGTTTTGAGAAAAACGCGTTTAAAGTTCAACAACTCCTAGAGAGAGGACTCTGAGGCGCTCTAGGAAACTCGTCATAACTCCCGAAATATTTCGAATTTCTATCCGAAATTTAGTAGTATATTCTCAAGACATTGTACTTTCAAAATAAGATATAAATACATATATTTATGTATATGTCTAAATCACATTATTTTATTACAAGATTATAATTCCAATATATATTTGCATTCCAGCTCAATTACAACAACATACAAAATGCACGGCACACCAATTAAATACTATCTATTGCTCTTTGCACTGCTGTGTCACAACTGTCTCCCTGTGCTAACACAACGCACTTCCTTGGATGTCACATTCCGAAACTTGTATCGACCATTACGTTTGATTGGCTTAAATATTGCCGGGCGTTCAGGTGACAATCCGGATAATCGACAACTTGTGCGCGATATGGGCGTAAGTGAATAGTAGTTACAAAAATTGTGTCACTTCGACAAGTTCAAATGTCCTCTTTTTTTAGAAAACGCAAAACCTCAATACACGCGCGCGTTCGTTGGTGAATTTCTGCGATGCGCTGAATGGACCTGGAAAACGCAGTGAAACACGCCCGACATCGGTGCATCGTTTACGACCCGGTGATATAGATATCGTTGGTGCTATGGGTGATTCACTGACAGCTGGTAACGGTATTTTCGCGACGAATCTATTACACATTTCGGTAGAGAATCGCGGTATGGTCTGGAGTATTGGTGGGCAAGGCACTTGGCGACAGTATTTAACGATGCCAAATATTTTGAAGGAATTCAATCCAAACTTGTATGGCTACTCGCTGAAAGATGGGCTCTCCACCGATCGCAGTTCGAAGTGAGTGAAGTTTTTTTGGATAAACTTATATTTGAAATGTTTTTGTTTAGTAACATTTTTGTTGTTTATTAATTGCTTCTCCCAACTTCTGAACACAGATTCAACGTCGCTGAGTTGGGCGCCATGTCACGTGACATACCTTACGAAGCGCAAGTGCTAGTCAAACGCTTGTCACGTGATCCGAAAGTGAATATGACCACAGATTGGAAGCTTATCACCTTACTCATTGGTAATAACGACTTTTGTTCAGACGTATGTTTTCTGCCACGCCCAGAGGATGCGATCAAGCAGCATGAAGAAAATATGGTGAAGACTTTTCGTTATTTACGTGATAATGTGCCACGTCTAATGATAAATGTAGTGCCATCGCCAAAATTGGATTTCCTAGTGCCTTTGAGTACGAAAACGCCAGTTTGTCATACGACCTTGTCTTTCGAGTGCCCTTGTTTAGTGGGTAAGCCCAAACCGCAATTGGTAAGAATGATAAAACTGATGAAAGATTGGGTTGCGAAGGACAAAGAGATTGTGAATAGAGACGAGTTTAATACAGAGGTGCGTAATGAATTCAATTTTATTTAGATTACTCCAAGCAAGTTTTTGAAAATGTAATAAAATATATTTTTTTTAAAGACATTCACAATTAATCTGCAGCCATTTACACTGTTCGAAGATTTCTTTCCCAGTAACGATGACGCAATGAAATTCAAATTTCTGTCTGAGGACTGTTTCCACTTGAGTCAGCGTGGACATGCGATTAGTAGGTTTTTGATTATATTTTGTTTTCACAAAAAAAAATATGTTTAAAAAATCTCAAATATTTTATAAACATATATTTTTTAAGTGTTTTAATATAAAAAAATTTTCCTTACTTAATTACCTATCTCTCAGGCGCCAATTATCTCTGGAATAATATGCTTGAAGACGAAGACAATAAAAGTATTATGGATCAACCTACCTTACTGAAGACATTCCGTTGTCCCACAGAGGCGCGGCCTTACCTTGTGACACGTATCAATAGCGCTAAAGATTTTCTAGTTTGACTTTGAACGGCAACCCTCGTCCCCCATTAGCGGTATTCTCTAATTATAAATATTTATATGCAGTTTATAGTTAGTCATGTAATTAAACCCTGTGATAATATAATTAGAATGTAATTAGATTACTTTTTATAAAAATGCGTCAGCAAATTGTAGGGTAATTATTTATGTAAAATATTTGTACACGTGATACTTGTGAGGTAAAACAATGAACTGTATTATTTGCAATTAAGTTAATAATAATATAAATAGACGCAGATGTGACAAGTCTATTCATTAAATTAATGATATGAAAGTTGTTTTTATTAATATGCGGAAAAAGCTAGTCATTCATCGTCTAGTTACTGTCGACAAAACGAGGTACCATTAGAGTCCATTGAAGTAGTGAACTTCACTCAGGATTCCATCGGTCAGGAAGCGTCCACTTTTCTGATATTTACATGTTGTCATAAATATCCGATGGAGAAGGGCAAAATTTTCAAAGAGCAACTGTTTCAAATTATTGAGCCGATTTGACGTTGAATTGCAGGGAAAGGCCTCATTTGGTGAAGAAAAAAGTGTTCCTCCAACATGACCGCCGTCGTCCCGACTAAATTTATTGAGTTAGGATATATGTAAACAACTGCCAGGCAGAAATTTGAGCCCAAGGGAGAAGTACTGCTCGAAAACCTACTTCGCAGACCTCCTGAAAATTTATTTTTTAGACGGGTTAAAGGAGTTGGAGCATGTGTATCGAACTAAAAGTGCAATTGAAAACTTAGGTTAACAGCATTAAATATAACGGATGACCCTTTTCGTAGTTTCCTACTTTTTTAACAAAAACACAGAAACTTCAAACTTAATGGGGAATGCCTATTATCATTCGAAAAGACATTATTTGGCATTTATTTTTTGAAAATTTTCACTTTCGAATGTTGACCGCGGCAACGTCAGATGATCCATCCGTTGAGTTCAATTTTTGATGACTTGTTCAAGCGTTTCGATTTCGAAATACACCGTTTTGCTCCAAGGCTTGAAACGAAGCGGGGTTGTCCAAATAAACTTTACACTTTAGGCTTTACATATCCCCACAGGAAAAACTCTAACAGTGTGATATCAGATGATATTGGTGGCCAATCGACCGGCCCAAAACATGGAATTATCTTCTCACCGAAGTGTTCTCTCAATAAATTCATTGATTTATGCGACGTGTGGGAAGTAGTATCGTCTTGTTGAAACCAAATATCACCGAGATCACTGCTTCAATTTCAGGCATCAAATAATCGCTTATCATAGAGCGATAATGGTAGCCATTGACGGTTACGTTCTCATCGGCACGCAGTACCACCACAGCATCAACACGTTGATAAGCGTTAAGATAGTTCGTGGCCTCAACCAGAAACCACCTTGTGAGAGAACGATCTTCGTAGCGTTGGATTTGTTAAAAGCTTTTGACACGCTACTTCAAGTCATCGAACAAACTACGCTCCTTCCAGGACTGAAGAGGTGGACCATGAACTACTTGAGCGGTCGTCAATCATCCGTACTGTTTCAAGGAACCTGAACTGAGGAGAATTAAACGGGAGTTCCGCAGAGTGGTGTCCTCTCTCCGCAACTGTTTAACTCCTACATCTCGAAACTCCCATAGCCACCAGCGGGATTTTCCATAACCTCGTACGCTGGTGATTGCACGAAAATGACGTCGGGCAATGGAATCGATGACATGTGTTCAAAGGTAAACAGCTATCTCTCCGACCTTTTTCGCTGCATCTCTGTGCGGAATCTAACACTCTCCCCCACCAAATCCACAGCGACCAAATTCACGAACTGGACGAAGGAGTATAGACTTGAGTTCAATATTGCAGTCGATGGCGTCAAGATTTCAACTATCAATAACCTGAAGACTTTAGGTTTAACATTTGATAGTGCTCCTTCACTTTCCATACGATTGGGATTAGCGCCAAGGTGCAGAGCCGCCACAAAAAAGTCGCTAACTGGCAGCACGTGGGGAAAAGACAAAGAAACGTTGTTGGCAACTTACAAGGCAATCGGCCGGCCGGTCCTCAACTACGCCGCACCAATATGGTCGCCTGGATGCAGTGGAACGCAGATGAAGAAGCTACAGACTTGTCAGAACACTGCACTCCGGACCACAACAGGATGCCTCTCACATTGAAAATCTACATAGTTAGACGCTTAAGCCAAATTCCGGCAGGTATTGACCGCCATTCACAGTGGAGCTATCAACACCTTCACCGACTCCCTTCCAGTGAATGGCGGTCTTGGAATCAAATAGCCACCTATTGCAGACGAAGAACTCGAGTTACCACGAGAAACGAGAGTGACCATTGCGCAGCTTTGCTTTGGATATTGGGGCAGGTCCAGCTCCTACTTGTCTCCGACATATCCAACATATGTCCTGCGTGCAATGAGTCTTCGCATGATACTGCCCACCTCTATGCATGATCCGGGCCTCATCGCGGAACTTTTCAAGAGCCCATAGAGTGAAGCTGTTTAAAGAAGTACGTCAAATGAAATTCAAAGTTAAAGTAAAAACGTGACTTTACAAGACTCTATGCAGGGCGCTGTAACTTAATTGGCGTACACACCGCTTACGCGATTATAGCCGAGTTAACAACCGCGCGCCAGTCGTTTCTTCTTTTCGCTACGTGGCCTGTGGCGCTGTAACAGTTCTGCTATAAATCTTGCATACCATATGCAGACTAAAGCAGGGTTGCGAGATTTTAAAATCAATAATTGGTTGGCATGGTGAGACTAAAAATTAAATTTTAAATAAAATTGAAAATTATAAAAATTTTAAATGAAACTAAAAATTTGATTTTTATTTTTAATCAAAGATGTTTGGAATTGAAATAGGAAATATTATTTTTTGATTTGAACGAAGTATGCAAATTTGAAAAAATGTTAGTGATCCTTTCTTTAAATGTTTATTTATATGCTTCGTTCAATTTTGTTTTCTCAATTCGCTATTTCGTATTAAATAGTTTTGTTTATACATTTTTAATCAGTATGTGGGATTAATTATTGTTTTATTTTAAACTAGTATCTGGAATTAAATTTTTTTAATACCGAATTTGGGATTAGAAAAAACAACAAATTGTTCTTAAATGCATTATTTGTAACCCTGTAGAAAACTAATGGGAGAACACTTTTTTTGCGCTAGATGGGATTACATTAAAGAATTTAATCACATGCTTATATGGCTATACTCATAGTAAAATAGGCTTGTAATTAAACACTTTATTGTATTTTGCTTTTAATTAAACGGAAAACTTAAAACAAATACAAATATGCACTTACACATAGTTCATTGTTTGAAGCTGTGTAAAGAAAACAGCATTTAAATTCCAAGTTAGACATACAAAGTTGGCCTTTCGCGGTATTAACTACCGTAAATGAGCAAATGGGTCAATGAGCTATCAGTCTACAGGGTGAATGCGTTAGCTATAGTTGAATATGTGTAGTGAGATGAAATTTGGAGAAAAATTATATTGGCAAAAATTTTTCAAGTCATTACAATAATAACTTATGTAAATACATATACTGCGTAAGTTGAAGCCACTTGTTCAATTACAAAAACCGAAAATCCCGATGACTTGCATTTGTGTTGTTGTCTGTAATGCAACACAAGCACTTACAGTCGCACGAGTTGTCAGTCACTCATTCGCCGTTGTTTGCATTGACTACCGGCTTGCAAAAAATTGGTCAAGTTCAATAAGCTAGAATTAAACCGCTAAACGTGCAACACTCAACTGTTTACTTACATGCTGGAATTTTGTAGTAATTATATTGTAATTCTTAAATTTTAGGCCGAAGTTCAGCAGCAAATAAAGAGCGCTGTAGCCTTTTACCTTACCTCACGTCCGATTTTACTAAGAATCTTTATTGATATTTTTCAAGTTAATATACATACTTTCAGTCTTACTTTCGCATGAAACTAATAAGAAATGATATAGTTTCTTAATCTATTGTGTTTCGAACCCACAGCGATTGTGTAACGGAGACATGCAACCGACGATCAGATATGTCGGTAGTATAGTACATAGTTATCGTAAATTTACAACAGACATGCGTTCATTCAGTGAATGGCTGGTGAGTATTTGCAGTAAATTTAATAAATCATTGTAAACTGCATATTTCACGTATTTATACATAAGTACATACATACATATGAGGGGTGCTTCAAGTTCAATTATAACTGCTTATAGTTCGAAAAATTCAGCGTAGGTTGAGTCATTGTTGATTTTTATGACAATATTTAAATTAATAGAAGGTACCAAAAATTAAAAAAAAATTTAAAGCAGGCTTTACTTTGAATTTGTCGTAAATTCTAATCGTATCGACCTCTCATAAATTAAGATTCACGCAAATCTTACTTTCAGCTGCATACGTAATGTTGGGGTAAGCTATGATTTTATTAGCATGAGGTTAGAGAACTAACTAAGTTGATTAACTGTATACCCTGAAAAGAGTATATTAAGTTTGCCATGAAGTTTGTAACATTCAAAAGGAAACGTCGGTGATCCGATTAAATATATAGATAAATGATCGGCGTGATGAGCTGAGTCTGTCCGTCTATAAATTCGTGAGCTAGCCCTCGGTTTTTTAGAAGTTTGTCATTTCTCGGAAACGCTGATGTTGGACCCATAACAGTAACTGTCATCCCAACAGACTGGACAAAATTAAGTCTATAGGTTATGTTAGGTTAAGGGCTAACAAGGATCTCACTTGGACAGCTTAGAATACCAGACCGTTTTGGTACCTAATAAACTCTTATAATATTTCATAATACCCTCATGCGCTCAAAACGGTTTGAAGCTATCACTAAATTGTTGGAACGGCTTCGGCTATGTCGCCTGGGTCTCCGAAGGTGGACAATTGAGGAGAAAGAGTCTAAATGAAAGAAAGAAAATTTAAGGATACTGTAAACTTTCCTCCGATTTTAAGCATCTACAAAAGCTTAGTCTCTTTTAAAGCAGATTAATCGAACAACCTGATTCACATCATATTTAAATAAAATATAAAACTGGTACTCGTTTTTCTTCACTTCAATAACAAATCAGCATTTTATAAGTACAATTTTAAAACAATAACTAGTTAATTGTTTGTTTTGTACTCAGCCTTCATAATCAGCAAATAAATATTTATTACAATACAATTTTTTATGCGTTCACGGAAAGCAGCTTAATCAATTTAATTTTATGTAATTTCCAATGATTAGATTACTAATTATAAAACTAATTACACTTGTATATTGTAGATCTAGCTTAATAGCAATGAGAGGAGAGGCGAAGGATGCTACCTTCATAATATTGCTCGAAAAAGTGATAAAGTAAAAAAATGGTAATTCTGTTTTTTAACAGCATTTCTGATGAGATTTTAAGATTGCCTGTCGAAAATAGTACCCTATTAAAATGTAATTTTAATTTAAATAAGATTGTCAAAACTAGTTCTAATCTTAATTTGGTATAATCTTTGAGGTTATGTATAGAGTTACCTCCAGAGGGATATGTTATAAACTATGCAAACTTTATGTAATATCATCTAATACGTTTGCTAAGTTTGCTTTATAAAATGAGGATGAATTAAATAAGTATTTGACCAAGCCGGTTCTAAAGCTTGTGAGCTCCTAGCCACTTTACCGAATCAATATTAAGCCTATTATTATTTAAAATTAAGACCGTCTTCTTTTTTTACCTTTCAAGATTTGTGCAGATCTGGATTAATAAGGAAATAGAATAAAAAATGATTTGACAGAGCTTTAGAAAGCGTGTGGGGCACTACATTGAAATAGGCCTAGTGACGTAAATGAAAGTCTGGTAGTTAACAAGAGGGCACTTGAAGATTTCACTGAAAACTTTCAACTACTGTGGTTTAACAGCACTTAATGACTTCTAGGTGGATTTCTAAACAACTCTTGAAATTCTCTAGCGAAATTCGGAGAAAAATAGGTAAAGAAGTACAGTTATGACGTCAGCAAGAACAGTGAATATGTCCAACTCTTATAAAACTATAAGTAATACACTAATGTATATTGAAAATACATAGTTTTTATCATGTTAGTGCACTTATGTAGCAAAACGGCTTATTTTTCAAGTGTCATTCAACTACACCAAAAACAACAGCTACGATTTTACACATCACTTACCATACATTGTAAGCGGAGTAAAAGTAGCCTAAAGAAGAGTGTTTAAGAAAGATGCAAATTGTGTTTTGTTTGATTGAGAAGAAAAGCAAAAATAAAACGAATAAGGAAGAGCTAAGTTCGGGTATAACCAAACATTTCATACTCTTGCAACTTGCACGGACTAAAGCGGGGTGATACTTACAGGTACATAAGGCTTGTTAGTTAGTAGGGCTATGGCGACTTCTCAACCGGTTTTATCCATTTTAGGCACAAATATACACCGTTATGACGAAAACACGCTTTCCCAATTTTATTAAGATAACTCACATATTGGCCGATATCTTCGATATAAAGTTATCCGGAAGTTCAAAAATCGTTATATTAGGTATACATATTGGGTCTCAGGGAAGTATTGACCCGATTTAATTTATTTTTGATATAAAGATATACTACTACCAGGAAGGGATTCTCTCTGAATTTCAATTATATATCTGAGACAATGATCAATATTCGGTGAAAAGTCAACTAAAGGCTCTGAGTTCCGCATCTTGAACTGTCTTGGTTCGATTAAGAGAGTTTTTGCCCATAGGATGGTATACTCTAAAGTCATAAGTTCTATTCCGTTATATTAATTGTTTCTTAAGTTGTACACAGGAAAGAACTCAAATAGACATGCGATGAAAAAATTCTATTTTTTATTTTTTTAATTTAATTTTATTTACACTATATTTTAAATTAATATTTTATTTTATTTTTTTTTTTATTGAAATACGTATGTAGTTTAGTGGGTGTATCACTTTAAAAACAATAAAATTGGCTGCTTTTGTATAAGCACAGAAAAGCTAATTTCACTCATTAAATGTAATAAATTAAAAACTATAATTGTAATTAGATAATATAATTTAGTTTACTTCTGCTTACTAAAAACTTACAAAAAACTAAATTGAAGAAAATCCCGAACGAACGAAAAAGTCCGAAAAAAATTAAGAAAGTATAGTGGTAAGGTTTGCGTGGCCGCGTGTATATTTAACCTTTAGGTGATACAAACAACAGTTAGGTGAACATAGCTATTATATAGTAATCTATAGCAGCATATTCTAAGAATATAAAATCAAAGATATGAAACAAAAAAAAACTAAATTCCTCCTCTCCTGTTATCCCTGTAAAGCTGTGAATCTTTTACAAAAATACCGCTAATGGAAAATTAAATTTCTGTGAAGAACATGCATGTAAAAAAAGTTTCGCATAATATCTTTAAAAACTGGTGATTTGAGACACATTTTAAATTTTCTTTTATATAATTATTGATCTTGTTATTCTGCAAATTTCCACATTTTAGTTTTTCTCTACGACAAATAGTTTAGGAGTTATAAAGATTTCTGTTATTTTGTTTCATGTTTCCTTTTTTTAAGTAAAATTAAAACAAAGTTTTAAAACTTAATCTGCAAAGCCATTAATAGTTTCATGCATTGGGGCACAAATATTTATGTCCCAAATCGATTTTATATCTAGAGCAATTGAACTACTGTAGACCAGTGTTATTTGAAAGAGCAACTCTTAGCAATAAATAAACCATATTAAACTTATGAATAAATTAATCACTTTACTTTTATATAAAAGACGACACCAAAGCAAATTATTAAAAATAATTTAAAAAAATACAAAATTTTCGCACAGTGTATTTTTATTACCTGCTCAATTACGCTAAGAAACCTGTATAATTCCAAGTAAATAAAATCTTTAGTTCACGTGCGGTGCATCTTCCGTTTACATTTTTATTTGCTTGTTATCGCTAAAGCTTAAGATAAACACTTAAGTGTAAATACCAATTGTTATTAGGGCTGAAAGTTCCTTGCTTAAGTCTTTAGTCGATTTGTGCTTGTAATATCTACCAAAGAACAAGTTGTGACATGTAAATACTGATTTGTATTTTGTTTTTCTTCTTCTTCCAACATAATTGCATACCTTTCAAGTGGCATTTGCTTTTGTGCACCTTTAGCTTGCAGCCAAACTAGTTTTTGTTTACGTTCTCATTTTGCTAAAAACATGTATCACTTTTTCGAACTCTTTTCACAGTGCATTCACTTTTAGCTTTTTATTGCAGCGGTCAAAGTCAATGTCAAACTGCATTTATGGCATTGACCTAGGCACCAAATAAATGCAATGCTGCTGCTTGGTCCTGCACTCTAAATAAAATAACAATAGCATTTTACCATTTACGTAAAGTGACTTGCATTTTATATTTATTTATATTTACTTATTCTTTTACTCGCCGCAATAGGAACGAGTCATGCTGTGAGCACAACAGTTTGGTGAACGTGTTAAATGAAATATCATATTTTCTTCTATCATTGCGCTTTATTTTTGCCTATTTCTTATTAATTCAATGCACGTTTAGCTCGCATGTAACTGGCAGCAATAAATGGTTGTAAATGTGTGCATTTTTGTGGGGTTGGAAAATGTGCGCGATTTGCCGATTAATTTAATAGTTGCAGATTAATGGATATTATAATTGTTGACAGACGCCAACGGCAGTATTCATAAAAAAACAAATATTGTTTAAAATGATTTATAAGTATAAACATAATATCTGTTAGTGTGTTATGATTATGCACAATTTTGTAAATAATATTGAGCCTGAAATATTTATTGCATTTTTTTAGCATAACTCTGCATGTACACGTATGTACATATGTACATATGTATGTAAGAAGGTATTCAACTTATAGAAAATAGAATCAGAATCGTGCTGAGAAATCATTAATGCATCACATTTGTTATAAATATGCATTTATGTAAATTTTACAGTACAACTTCGATAGTTATAATTAGAAAACAATTTTAGATTTATGATTTTTTAATTCGAGAATGATTACTATATGAAAAATCAATAAAACAGGAAAAAAATTAACTTCAGCTGTGCTGATAATGTTTAAAGCTGCATTTTTTAGAGAAAAAAATTATACAAAGATCTTTATCTGGATTTTTTCACAGATCAGTTTGGATGGCAGCTATACATACATACATATGTTATAGTGGTCCGATCTGCAAAAATTTTCAGATATATTGAATTTTAGTAAGCATATTTCTACGAATAATATTCGAAAATAGTGTGTTATAATAATATAAAAATATATTTATTAAAAAAATATGCATATGTATGAGTACTTGAAAGGACATAAGTGATTTAACATCTTGAGAAATATTCTAAATGTCTTTGCAAAAACTGCACAGTTTCACATGGCGGTAAAAAAGTAACTTCTTATGATTATCGAAATTTAAAAGATTGTCAGACCACTCGGGGTCATTTGAACCATTGATGCTCTAACTGCCCATTTGCCCTACTACAGGTAGTCAATATAAATATGTAGATAATATCAGAGAGCGTTGACCATCGACTTTCTTTCAATGGGGAAGTCTTCGGCTTCTTCGGAACACGTTCGCCCAGTAAAGTTCTCTGTTTCGACGATTTCTGTTTCTTCATAAAAATCTTTTTTTTTCACTTTTATACTAATGACAGCTCTGGTTATAATAAGAAAGTCTTATAGCTAACAAATTTATAAGCTATCTCCTTCTTTTTTATCAACACGCTCTCACCAACACGGAGAGAAATTGTTATAGCGTGAAGACTGGCTTGAATGTAGTTGCTGATTTCTACCAGTAGGTGGCGAATGATCACTAGAATTCAAATGTACAGCGTTTGTTTTTAATGGAAGCATACTTTTGGGGAATCGACAATTAGTTCATGCGGAGAACATACAAACATTTTATATTCTCTGGTTTACGCTGAATCAAATAGAATTGGTCCATACCTTGTTCTAAACCTTTTATCCGCAATACATTATAAGTATTTTTTGGGTCCTTTGTTTGATGTTTTCCACATCAACTCAATATATTATAATTAGCCTCTTCGTCAAGTCAATATTATATTTCACACACATCTCATTTGAAGATGTTTTGATTATTTTAGCTGACGCGAACTAAAATATAGCAATGTAACAAAGTCCAAGTTTATGGCCTTCGATATAAGTCATGATATCCCAGAAATGACGGTTTCAAAATCGGTGCCATTCACGATTGAAAAACGAAAGAACCTTGAATACTTGATTTCGGATGATTCATCTAGTTGTCAAGGCACGTTCGAATAATTGTTGTAATTTCCCTTTTTTAAAAATTTTTTTCTTCGTGAAAAATTTTTACAACATTCCGCGAATGCTATTTTATAATATACCACTGGTTTTATTAAAGAAATTTTAACTGTGTCGTCGGAAATAAATTTACAAAATATTCGTGTTTTTTGCACGATCTTAACCTTATCCTCCTTTATGAATGGGTCTTGTTGTTGTAGCGGCAGTTTTTTTGCTTATGAATACAAATCAAATCATGTGTTTACATATACATATGTAACGATTGTTGATATGCACTGTTTATAAAAATAATCGAATTGAAGTAAAAATTATATTGATTTATTGGTTTATTTGGGTAATTTTTGTGCATACACTTTTTAAAGTGAAACTTTTTGGCATAAAATAACTTTGGCTGCTGGGCCAATAAATGATTGACACGTACATAAGTATTTAGTTTATAGACCGTTAAATATTCGAAGTAAAAAGTACTAGTTGAAACATTAGACACATAAAAGTTTCATGCATAAAAATACATGAGTTTCTAAACTACTAAATTAATTCAACAACAAATCTATTAATGATCAACTTATTAGTATATTTATGTTTGTTAACAACATGTTAAGTGAACCGGTTTTCAATCACAATAAAGCACTCAACATAACAGCTATTAACCCGTTCGAAAACCGCTAAGACGCACTTGTTGTTTCATACGAAGAAATTATATATTCATATTTCATACGTTTTTAGTGTTTGCATGTTTTACGGCGTATATTTGCACAGTGAATGACAATTTTGTGCTAAACACGTTCACTATTCCGTTTTGAAAATGTATATTAATTAATAGCGAGTATATGGTGGACAAAACTAATATTAATATTCGAGTTAGTTACGGGTATGAGTATAAATGGAATATATATAGGTTGAAACTACAACTATGTATAAGGAGCATTGGTTTTTTGCTTTTGTTCTCAATTTAACAACTAGTAAGGCACATTTAAAGGATATGTATGCACACTGGTGCATACACATATATAAAAGTCTATACACATACACTCCGTATATAGCATTGGCAATTTAAGCGGCAGTAATTATAATAAAAACTTAATTGTTTAAAGTAATGATGTTAGCATATAGGCGTACTCAAAACTCTTCATGAGTTTTGGAAAAATGTAAATCTTGATTGAAAGTGCCTCCCTCGCTATCTTTCACCAAATCCACATACATTTCATCTTCCGCTTGCTTTGTGGGTGCATCCTGCTCAGGTTGTACATTAGGGAATTCTAATTCTCGATCGCTCTTCAAATGCACATTAACATCACTGTTCACATTTGAGGTCAGCTCCGAGTCTTCGGTGTCTGAAATGTAACCCGATTCGCCGGTATAATGTGTGGGGAATAGTATTAAAGGCGCTGCGCTGAAGGCTAACAAATCACGTTGCGGGAAGTGAGAGCTCCAAGTTTTATTTGGATGACGATTAAACATTAACGGTAGAAATTCATCGACTGGCAACAGTTTCTCCAACGGTTTTGCGGCGAGTAGTTTGCGTGCGCCTTGTAGTGATATAACATAGCCCAATGTCCAATAGGAGTAACCAGCATGCACAAGATTTTCTGCATTCTGTACCCAAGGTTCTTTCTCTTCCTTCAAGCGTTTGCGGCCAAAGTAACTGTGGGTTAATAAATATTTTAAATATTCATTCAATATGAATATATTTAAAATCATACACTAAATCATATTCAACAACGCTGCGTATTTGCGAGAGCACGCGTATGGCGCTATCTTTGAAGTATGGCTGGAAGCGTACATCATCCTCAAGAATAAGCACTTCATTTTGTTCGCGCTCAACAATCTTTTCCCAAATACGATAGTGACTTAAAAAGCAACCGATTTCACCCATTGTCATTTGACGGTGCGAGTAAGGATCTTCATAGCCAGGCAGAAACTTGATACCCATATCTTCTAGTAATTCAGTGGTTAGATTTCTGAAAGAATTTTCAATAATGTACAGCAAGTAAATATAATATCTCTGCTATTTTTAACGTACTTTCCGTCCACGGCGGGAAAATATTCAACATCTAGACCTAACTCAAGGAAGAGTTTCTCCATTTTGGCTCGTCGCTCTGGACGTCTTTCAAGATTGATCATGTAAATATGGTCCAATGTGAGTTTGGTTCTGTAAAATTTAAATTTGTAAAAACAATATTTTTCGAATATCGAAATTCGAACTCACTTATTCGGATAAGTAATGTATTTCTCGAAATACGTATTCACAGGCGCCACCTCATCGTGATCATGTACGATATTTGCGCGTATATTTATCAGCTGTTGTACGTCTTGTTCCAAACCATCGTTAATCTCAAGTGGCTGCATTAAATATCCAAATGGTAGTTTATTACTGATAAACATTGGTATGCGTGAACAATTTGCCGATGTAGCGAAAACAATAATATCATCGACGGGGCCATCGTACGGGCGACACGGTGTGAATCCTTCATGTTCTGCCCATTCGACCTCATTTTGTTGCTGCTCAAGAAGCCGTTCACGACTGAATGTTAGATAACGCATGCCCTGATAGTTCACTCTTATCAGCACAGCACTATGTACCATTGGTACAGGGAAAACACCTTCCTTATTAACATTATAGATTTCCCTGTATTCGTCGGTGCGTTGATAGTAATAATCGGGTGTCATGCCACACCAAAAATTTGAGTACAAACCTTCGGACAGTAACATAGGTGCAACGATGGGTAATCGTAGACTAGTCAAATGTGTTAGGGTGTCGGCGTGTGTTAACAGCACATCAGCATCAAGGAACTGTATGAAAATACAATGAACATAAAACATAATTAGTTGATATGTATTGAAAGAATGGCGTATGTATTCATAATTACAAATATGTAATCGGCCCAAATCTTTTTAGCATAAATCAATGCTGTTTCTTTCAAGTTTATGAGATAATGAAAACGTTCAGCAGGCCAATCGTTCGGTGTACTTTCATTTTGATGACGTTGCACACTGTCGTCATGCTCGAAATCGACACTGTGATATAAATTTGCGGTGTTATTAAGCCATAGCTGCAGCAGTTCTGTGCTCGCGTCGTTATTGTGATCTGAACGTATCCTACAATTGGAAAATAAATGTTATCATGCATGATTATCACATCAGAATGTGTGTGGAAATTAATAATTTATATGTTCTACTTACCACAATGCAATTTGCTCTTTTGGATAGTTCAGGCGCTCGAAGTAGGTTAGGAACAGCGGTAGGATATGTGCCTTGTTGCGTACCAAAAGCGCTACCACTACAGTGGGTGGCTCATCGCCTAAATCCGATGGCAACAATTCATACAAATCAGCGATACTTGGCACAGCTTGCGTCGGTGGCTTGGCGGTTTCCGGTGTCGCAACTGCGCTGCTATAATAGGAGCTCAGAGCGAATAGCAGCGTATAGACGGCGAATGTGCACATCTTCAAGCTAATCGCAACGATGCTCTACAATGATTTTCGGTTTGAAGTTTAAAAATTGACAGCACTTTATTCCATACGTTTGATCACCACTACAGCGCAGAACGTTCTGAGACGATATATGCGAGTTAGCTGTTAAAAATCTATTTTAATATGTGAGTTTTAATTACTTGACTGCTGCGGCATCACTTTACTTTGTACAGACGCTAACAATCAGAAACCGCATACCCGCATACAGACACAAACAGAAAATATGACGTTTCTTATCATAAACAAATCGTAGCACAGCTTTTGTTGTTGGACAGCGGTTTACGGAAGACAATGGTGTATGCTAATGAAAACATGTGTTGTTTTTGTGCTACAGTGGCTTGTAAAATGTAACAAAAGTAGGGTTGCTGTTCATATTATTTCAAACATTTGTTTATTTTTTTTAATTTTGCATTAATTATATTTTTTTTATTTACAACAGTTCTAAGTGGCGGCAGTCAATAAATAGTATTATTAGACGTTCATGCTTAATATGCTAAGACAATAGTACAAATATGCATTACGCTACATGGGGACGAACATAGCTAGGCATTTGCAATTTCAAGCCTTCTTTTGATTCAAAGAAAGTATACGATAATGTTATCGTATCAACATTTTCCAGTTTCGGATCTTTTGTAAATTCCGGATCGATATAGAAGAATACAGGCATATCCACCTACAAGATACAACAAAATTTCATATTTAAGCTTGCATATTAAAACAACAGCAATAACATACCTCCTCATGTGGATTTAATTGCTGTTCTTCAAAACAAAAACACTGTATTTTGTTGAAGTATGCACCAGCTTCGAATGGCAGCACATTATATGTGCTAATTCCAATAACTGGGTGATCTGTGGGATTCCGTGCTGTGTAGAACGCCAACGCCGTTTCTCCAGGCACAACTTTGATCTCATATTGTTGCGGTTTAAAATTCCAACGCATAGACGCAGCAATATCAGCATTAAAACGTATTTTTAATATACGGTCTTCAATTTTCTGCATCGTTTCCACTTTATCAGCATCGTGCCCCTGCGACGTTGTGCCACCGTAGCTGTATGCCTGCGGTAGCGAAGTTATTTACACACTTGTTATGTTTTATCGCAGAATTGCTCACCTGGCAGAACATGCGATATAGTGGCACTGCAGCATAGCTGGCACCAGCTACGAAAATGCCTCCAGCAGTTAAATAATATAGCGTGGACTTTTGTCGCTTTCGCGCAGCTTCGCCGGCATCTGTATCATTTTTACCGCTTGTTGATTGAAAGCGGCACGCGCGCCTGCAATGTGTTCTTAATGTGTGTAAGGTTCGGAACATTTTTTATAACACTTAATATATAAGCTAACAAGTAATTATTTTTTTATGTTGCCTTACTAGCTAACTCGTAATATTTACAATTTATTTTTGTAGGTTAAACAGCTGTTTATTGCATTTGCCGAGCCACTGTATGTTCATTTTTGCGCTGAGTGTGTTCAATTAAATAGACTTTACGGTGGCTTTCAAACGTTGCTAGGAAACGATTATTTTTGCGTTGGACAAACATATTTGATAACTTTATTAATTTCTTTTGCTGCTCGAGTTTGGTGAATATTTTTGAAAAAATTTATTTACAAAGTTGATTTAATAATTTTCAAAATGCAGAACATATTAAGATGTTATCAGCGTAGTTTCATTCGCTTTTGCTTGTAGATGAGCGGATGTATCTGCTACTGCCATCTTTAACTTTGTAAATATATCAGCACTTCCGCACAGTTAAATAAATTTTCAAAACTTAATTTGTTTTTAAAAAATATTTTTATTATAATTATAATATTGGTTATCGACTTACTAATGCCAGCTTTAGACAGATATGAATTTTAGCGACGATCCCCTGGCCGATTTGCTGAGCGACAACAGTTTGGATAATGACAGCTTCTTCGACAATCCAACAGGCATACGGCCCACAACTCGTATGATCAAAAGTAAAAGTAAATTAGACGATTTGTTTGGAATTAAAGAAGAAAGTGAACCGACAGTTTTACCAGTGCCTAAAGCACGCCAACCTGTGCCAACAACTGTATCTACAAGTACACCCCGCACAACCAACCAGCAACAAAAATCTTCCAAAGATATGCTAGAAGATGACGACGATGATGATCTGGGTTTCGATCCGCAAAAACCAAAGGCTGGCGGTAAGTTGAATTTGTTGGATGATTTATTTGCTAGCACAAGCATTAAAGAGTCTAAAAGGCCCGCCACCGCGCAACCCTCGACTGTGCGTCGTGAAACAGAGAAGCCAACTATATCGCGACAGTCAACAGACACCACCACCGACACTTCAAATGTGCTGTTAACACAACCACGGCCAAAAACATCGGCGGGAAGACGTAGTTCCAGTGCGTCGAATGTAATGCCGACCGATCCGTTAGGACTTTTTGCTGGTTCCACCAAAGAACGGGAAAAAGAACCTTCTACCTCGGGTATGTCTACGCCTAAAGCTAAAAAACGTGGCACTACAGCAGACTGGCTTGGTTTGGGCACGGACTCGGAAGCTGCTGGTAAGGCTGATAAGGTAACAGAGTCACCAATGCGCACTTCGAAACCGCCAACAACTACTTCGCTTACCACCACTGCTAGTACCGCAAGAGAAACTATAGACATTTTGAAGCTGCCTGATAATCTGATGCATGCGTCCACAGAGCAACACATTGACTTACATGAAGACGTGCTTTTGACGCCACAAGTTGTAACTTCTGCCCCAACTGGCGATAACACAGCGCAAAATATACTCTTGCTAAATACCCATAATTTGGAAATGAAGAACGCTTACACGGCTCTGCAGCAGCAGGAGTCTCAACTGGCGTTGGCTACGCAGATGAAAAACCAAGAACGCGCTTTACTGGAAATGCAGCGTAAGCAAGAAATACTACTACAACAACAAGAACGACAGTTCCAGACACTAGTTCAACAACAACTACAGCGTCAGCAGCAAATGGAGGATCATATTAAGATGCAACAGCAACGAATCAACACACATATACAACTTCTGATGACACAGCCTGCCATGCTGCCTACTTCTATGCCATTACCACCAATTAAACTAGCGCCAGAGACTGACAACTTGGGCGAGCGCATTGGATCACCAGATGGCACACCGGAAAAATCTGACGATGCCGGCGGTACTTTGGATGAACGGCATGGCCACAATCGTAATAACAGCGGTAGTCGTAGTCGGAGTCATAGTCGCAGTAGACCGGCCTCGCCGTCGGACGTCATGCTGGAAACGGTACAATTTGAAGCTGATATCAAGCGTTTGGAATTGGAAAAGTTACGTCTGGAAGAGCTGGTGACAAGTCAAAAGGTCAACTATGAGCGTGAAATTGAATTGATAGAACGTTCCTATAAAAAACAACTGGAAGTAGTCGAAAACCACACAAACTCAATCGAAATGCGGTTAAGAGCAGAAGTGGAAGAACTTTCGAAGTATTACATACAAAAAGTAAGTACATTGGAAAGCGAGAAACAAAAATTGAAATCAGAATACGAAACCGACTACGGCAACTTGAAGCAGGATCAGGAAGATGAGTTGCGTAAGCTAAAAAAATCACATGAGGATGACATAGATATGTTAAGAGAAGAACATCGACGAATGCTAGATAATGTGCGGCAGGCTAAAATGCTTGAGTTTGCCGCTGTACAAGAGAATGGCTCATATATGGAGATGTTGAAGGCTGCCTCAAGCAACTTGGAAAATCTAAGCGGCGGCTTGCAGGGCTTGCGCGATGACGTACAATCAAGACTGGAGCTGCTGCACAAAGAAAAGGAAAAGAAGTTAGAGGCTCGTGAACGACGACTTGAAGATGCTGAACGACGTTTGAAGATGAACGAAGAATCCGCGGATGAGGAAAAAAAACGTCTCATGACGCTGGTTAGCAGTTTGGAGCAGCAACTAAACAAATTGTCTAAAGAATCGGCAGACGAGAACTGGATGCTGCGCCAGCAGATGGCCGCACTTGAGGCCGAGAAGGCAGCATTTGAAAAAGAGAAAGAATTTGCACGCGAACAAATAGCCCGTGATGAGAAACGTCTGGAGGAACTCAAAGAGCGGCAATTAATTGAAACGCAACGCGCTTTAACGGATTTGCAAGAGGAACGAGCACGTCTCTATTTGGAGCGCACAAAGATCGAGACAGAGCAGAAGCTACATTCCGGTCATGATATGGAGAAGCAACGATTAGAAATGGACGCAGTCATGAAAGTGGCGCAAGATGCTGCTCGTCAAGCGGATGTTGAGCGTGAACGTTATCACAAGTCGTTGCGCCAATTGGAGCAATTTAAACGTGAGCTTATCGATAAAGAGAATACTCTTCGGGCCAAAGAAGACGAACTACAGCAGGAAACATTTTCGTTTCGTATGGCTGAACATAAATCCCAAGAAGCGATACAAAAAGCGCGCACTGCAGAGCAAAATTTCCAGACAAAGCTACAACTATTACAGAAACGCATGCGGGAAACGGACGAGATGGAGGTGAATCTCTCACAAGAACGCATGCTTCTTACACAGGAACGCATTAAATTACAACAATTTAAGGCGGGTCTCTTGGAAAAGCGTTGTGAGCTATGCAAAATGGGCGATCAGCGTGAGAAACTGGCGCAATATTTAAATAGCAACAATGACGAACAAGTTGCCAATGATGATGGTGCAGCGGGCGATTCGATGGCACAGCAACGCAATTACATGCGTTCGGAAGAATTAAAAATGCGGCAAATGTTGCAACAGGGGAGTATTGTAGATCGTATGCTTGATGAGAATATAGCCGAGTCTCTGCGCAAAATGAGAGCGTCAACAAACATGGAATACTGGCCGGAGACGGTGCTGGACGATGATGCCAAAGAAAAGGCGCTACATAATCTGGATAGCGGCTTTCTACGCGGCAGCGTAGAGAATTTGTTTAATCGGACCTCACAAACGAAATATTAACATTAGTAAATTTTATACGTACATATGTGTAAAAAAATTTATAAAAAATAAACGACATTGTGTTATAAACAAATTGGGATGATTTAAACAGAGATAATTGCTATTATGTTATTCTATTGTCATCCTAGGCTTTGTTCGATTTTTGGTTGAGCATTTTTTTATGGTGGGTCCCAAGCTTTACGCACTACCGAAGGAGGTTCGCTTTCTCAATTTAACTCACTTAAAAATGTAAGTTTATTGGTTACCCAGGGGATACTTGGTGTAAGACCGGAGGTCATCAGTTTCTTCAAACATATGAATAATTTCTGGCCACACTCAGGTGAATGGCAGTCAAAAATCTTTCCTCATGTAAGTATACTTCAGCCATACACATGGCTCCATCCTTTACCCCTGCAAAATTTATCCAAATGATGCTGGACAATACAAGAAGCACAGTTAAAATTGCGCTTTTCCGAGCTGGTCGACACCAAACGAGCTTTTGAACTGGACGACTTTTTATTGCGAGATTTCTTCTATCTGATAATAAGAGCCACAGAGCTAAATGAATAAATAGTTATGCTTTTTTCAGTGAATGGAACTGGTGTTGAACGAAGAAAATATGAAATACCTCTGGTCATCAAACAAACAGTCAACGCATCTGGGCTCCTTTCTTGCTGTTGACAGTCATCTATAAGGTTACATATAATTTCGGATCTCCTGGAACCAGCATTAACACAAACGCTAACAACTGCTGTCTAGTAATCAGAAAGAAAAATCCTCTCAATATTCCCATCTTGCTATATAGACCATGCAGAAAACCAAGGAGACCGCAAAGGGAGTTTATAAGACAGAGATTTGCGAAAGATTAAGGTCCTTTGACGGCGAATGTCACAGACAGTGGAACGATGAACTACTATATGAAGGGAAATTAAAAAATTAAAAGTTCAATTCTCAATTTTTAATGCCGTCATCTAATTTAATTTTTAACAGGTTATATGGCGTCATTGACATACGCAGATACTTCAGTAAATAAAACGATCATGTCGTCCGAATGGACAAAAAACTCTTCGGTTTGAAGGTGTTCAAATGAAGTACCCGCCTGTGGAAGCAGATGAAGGGGAAGGCCTCCACTTCGTTGGAAAGATCATACATATAAAGAGCGTCGTGCCTTGGCTTGGTATTTCCAATTGTCCCCAAATTGCGAAAAGAAGAAACGAATGGATCTATTCTTCGTACATGTTGATCGTCACCACAGAGTTTTGCTTAGAATCTTTCGATAACTCTACTGCCTATGTAGACAGATTACATATATTTTTACCTACAACCATCGCTAAATTGCTATTAAATTATTTTTTATTCTATATGGCGAATTCACAAAATTTTAAAAGCAGCAAAAACGCTATAATTTTTTTATTGGTGTGATATTAAAAGTGTGAGCCGTAAGTCTTACTTCTCTATTTCTAAAGTGGTAAAAATAAAAACATTTTACTTCTTTTACAAGTATATGCTTCTTCTGTGTTTTGTTCACCTATTTTCGCATTGTGACATAAGAATGTGAGAATACCACTAACTAAATTTAGGAAAATCGGTCAGGCCGGTCCCGAAATATGTGATTTCACCTAAGAGAGGGTGATGCCACACCCATCGTCCATTTCAAAGTATACATCCTGATCATTTATACATTTAAATAACCCCATATCTATCTCGATTAATTTTATATGATACGTACAACCGTTAGGTATAAAAAACTATTATACTTTGTAGCAACATGTTGCAAGAGTATAAAAGCGGCATGTTAGTTCAATTATTCTTTTAACGTATTATTTGCAACCCGGACAGAACATTATGCGTTAAAAGAATAAATGAACTAACATTTGAATTATTATTTTTTACTTTGTAATAACAAATACGAAATTAAAAACAAAAAAAAATTAAATTTAACATATCGGATTGAAAAAAAACATAATAATACCTTATTTCATTCAATCCGGTAGATCGAAAAAAACTTTTGCTTACAAGCCGATTTAAAAATTTATTTTTAATTTTTAACCCGGTTTGTGAGATTATATTAAAAATAGAAAAATGGCAAATTTTAATCCCAAACATATAATTAAGAATAAAAATGACATTTTTTTAGAATTGACATTTATTCGTTTTTGGATACTTCATTCATATTAAAAAAATTAAATTTTTAATTTTACTCTAAATCGGAGTTAAAAAATGAAAATCAAATTTCTAATGCAAAATTGTTGAATTAAAAAAATTTGCAAACTGATGCATGTTCGTATTAATAATTTTGTTTTTAAATTCAAATACATAAAAGTAAAACCAAACAGTGAAAGTTTCAAAGCCAGTTAACCAAAAATGGTGAAAGCAGGAGAAGGAGAAAAATACGTTGACAATCTCCTCCACAACTTGCTTGTTTACTTATTCTTGTGCGCACCGTTTGACGCTGTCAGTAAAAATGACAGATTACGTTCGGAAAATTGCTTTAATTGCTTATTAATTCAAATAGTGTAACAAAGCTTTTGTTTTCATGTTCACAAACACACATAAACCTATGCATTTAGATTTGCTGTCACACGTCAGCAGGAAAAATGTCGATTTTATATTTCTAAAGTGATAAAGTTTGTGGAAGTTGTTGCGATATAAAAGTAAATAGTGTTTTATTAAAAATACATTAAAGTGAAGTGTGTTAGTGATTTAAAAGAGCAGGAGTGTTAGAGAGGGTTGAATTGCAGGAAGTTAAAAATCTGGAAAAATCGCGTGTGCGGGAAATGTTCTACAGATTATTCTGAACAAATTTACCTAAGAGTTTATAACCGGTTTCGAGCCAGTGATTTGAATGGAGATGGTTTTTAGGATCATATAAATGCTTTCGTCGGTTTTTGAGATGTCCCAATGAAATTTAATACGTAGGTGCATTTTGATATTTTATCCACTATATTACAATCTCCCATACAACCGATCATTCAGATGACAACCGGTTTTTGGTCCATAGCCTCTTAGGCAAAGTTATTAACCCTTTCAGCCCCGAAGTTGCTTATAAGCAACTTCTATATATGTTTGACATCGTTTAAAAAGTCCTTTGGGGCTGAAAGGGTTAAGAATGATCCATAGAACATTTTCCATATAAGTGATTTTAAAGAAAAAAAGTATCCACTCTAATGTGTTCACAAGTGTTGTTGAAAATTGTAATAGATACAAGTTTCATTCTGGCAGAGCAAATAACCTTTTAACTAAGTACCGCAAGCAGTGTGAGCAATAGTTGCAAGTATTGCAACTTTGGCAGCTGTCACAAAGATTAGTTGCGTCCGTATGCTTCACTGATGGATGAGTGGACAATTGCATGGATGAATGTACATATTTGTTTCAAAAAACTAAAGAAATGATATTAGCTATGTAGAGGGTTACTATTGTTGCAACGTTTATCTTGGGGGATAACTTCGCTAAATCGTATTTTAATGTGACAAGGATCGATTAGAATGCCCGGCCAACAGATTGAATTTGAATTAATTATATAAATACTTGTGAGCATATTACAATTATATAGAAACTACCACTTTTTCCTTTGGAAGCACAGTTGCACAAGACAGTTTAATTAAAATTTATATTCAATGCCTTTATTGTGCCGCATGGCTTAGAAAAAAAGAATGAAACTTTAATACCGGAACACCTTTTATCTTGAATAGTAAATAAGAAATTACAACAAAAAAAAAACAGCAAGATAATAAAAGAATTTATGTCAAGCTGCCTATAAAGTCACCGAAACGGTAGTGTCAAAGAGCATACATTGTCCTGAGGTTTTAATCTCCACAAATAACGTTACCGATGCGCTGCTGCAAAAACAAAAAAAGAAAAAACGGCAACTTCGGCTGCACCGAAGCTATAATACCCTTCACAAGAGCCTCATCGGAACAGAAGTTTCTTAAAAACTGAGGGAGTAGTTTGGTGTAAGTAATTGGCTCAGCTAGTAATTTTCGTATAAATTTTATAAGGTCTCCCATATTTTCTTTTGGTTGTTAAAAATTTCGTGCTAAACTAAAAATACTACGGTCAGGGTATTAAAACAAGTAAGTAATTCCCTACATGCTTCTTCTTAAAGGACTCAAACTTACCACTGCTGTTGGCAGAAAATAAACAAACGTGTAAAATAAACGGGGAAAAAATCACAAGTTGCATGTTACAATGAAAAAATATCCACACAATAAAGAAAACCACATAGCAATAAGAAAATAGTTTTAATTCAAAGAAAAGCGACAAATTGTTTTTGACTACTGTTGCCTCAGTAATTTTTTGTTGCATTTATTTTTAATTTCACCTTTTGCTTTGGCGACTGCGCAAAGCGCCCCACATACAATGCATTTAAGCCTTATTTACATTTATTTTTATAAAATCCGTTTTCCATCTAGCAAGGAATGTCGCATGTACACACATTTTCAAAGCAACCGCCTTCACAATAGCCGCATAGGCAGCCGCCTATTTTCGTTACAAAGTCGACGCTTTACAGGTTAGCAGAGCGTTACAAGTGTGCATACATACATACATATATGTATGTATTTATCGTATTTATGCTGCATTGTCTGTACGCTTTGTAAATATTTACTAAGTTTTAACGGCAGAAAATTGAAAACAGCATCTTTTAGCGCCTCCAGCGTATGTCCAAAGGTGTAGGTGGTTGTTAAGTAAAAATTATCTTTGAAGAGGGAGAGAAAAAATAAAATAATTCAAAAATACCGCTATAATAGCAAACATTTAACTAGTGTAATGCTTACTTGCGCAAGCGCGTAGCGTCATTTAAACGATTACACGAGTTTTGTGATAAGCGGCGGTTTGTAGGGAGCACTTTGTTGACTTTTCATGGCGGCAAATTAACAGAAGTCGAAAAACTGTTTTATTTAGTAGGAAAGTTCAAAAAAAATAAGATCTTGAGATCTGGGGAATTATGTCTGCAAATAATAATTAATTAAATAACCGTTACTTGTAAGTAAATTTACATTTGTTAATTAATAAAGTTAATTGCTATATGTCGGACGGGCTTTGAAGTTTAATTAGTTTGTTTTTACCATAAGTACATATGGCGAGATTTCGAAATTTTTATTAAAATTTCAAGTGAACAAACGACTAATATTTCAACGGTATGACGGTTCTTTACTGTTAGCATTATTTTGTTTTTCGGTAAATATTGATTTCAATAATATGCAGTTATTTATAGAACAGAATTAGGTCGAGCGGAAACTATACTATATTTTTCCTCTAAAATTTATCGGTAAAGGCAGACGTTAGAAAATATGATTTTATGATCTAAAATCCATTTAAAATATATTCAAAGTTAAGGTAGTTTTATAATATAAAGTGAATATATGAGGATAAGTAGTAGTCATTACCCTAATAGCCCGATGTCACAGTATCTCAAAAGGGTCTCACTGTCGTGCAATACATTCTTGTAAACTGCTAAAGTTAATTTCAATTTGGACTGAATTGGACTGTTTAGGAAGAGAGACAATGTTGATGGGGAATTGAATTTTAGTTTTTGGAAGGGAAGTCCTGCAGCGTTAGAAGAGATTGGGGGTCATAATCGGCTCTTCTGCTTTGTCGGCTACTGTCCAAAAATGGTTTAATGGAATTCTTACGGCTCTCATGGAGAATAAGTTAACAAAATTCCACGATTTCGAATTGGTATTACACCTATTGAAGATGTGTGAGATAGCAGAAGCAGAAGGCACCAAGTTAATCGTGTAAATCATATTCTGAATAAAATATCTGCCATGAGGAAGCTGTAGGTTCGGTGAAAATCAAGTTTGCTCACTCCAGACAACTTTGTGCGATCAGTGATTGATACTTTTAAATATTATTTTTCTTTATTGGCGAAGAGACCGTTTACTCGGTTATAGCCGAGTTTGCAACAGCGAGAGAGTCGTTCTTCCTTTCCTCAAAGCTGTAGAGTTTTAAGTCATTCGGACGATATGACCTAGCCAGCGTAGCCGCTGTGTCTCAGTTCGCTGAACTGACGATGTTGACATCGTATAACTCATACAGCTCATCGTTCTATCGAATGCGATATTCACCGTTGCCAATGCCCAAAGGATCATAAATCTTCGGCAGAACACTTCTCTCAAAAACTCGAACGTCGACTCATCAGATGTTGTCATAGTCCATGCTCTGCCCCACAGAGCACGCCCACTAAAAATAATTTTCATTGATTGTGTTTGGAAAATTTCATAAAAAAGGGTGTCTATTTATTAAAATATTTTGCTAATACTTAGCTCTTGTTGCTAATCTAACCTTTCTTCTATAATATAATTCTACAAACCAAAAATTAATAATTTCAAATAAAAAAGTATATGTATATACATACATATGTATATTTAAATACATAAGATATTTTCATGTTTTCCTTATTAGTTTATTAAAAAAAAATATAAAGAAATCTCCTCTCCTTCTTGTATCCCTTCAATGCTATTAAAAGTCTGAGAATTGAATATAATCCAGCTTTTATGTGGCTTAGCGGCAAAAATAATTACATTTACGAAGTCGCAAAGGTGCCAACTCGGACCCTTTTGCAACAATGGCCAAAACGAGCACCCGCAAAACACAAAACAACACTGAAGGTGAGCAATAAAAATCATTTAAGTTCTTATCCTGCTAAAGGCGCACATTGGTCAGCAGATATGTATATGTATAAATACAGTTATATGTGAATGAATGTGCATAAATGTAAATGTATGTGAGTTTGCCAAAATAACACAATTGTATGTACCGAGGTATATATATATATATTGTATATATGTAATAATATACCGTATGTGTGTGTGTAAGCACATGTGAGGATAAACAAACAACACCTTGCAGTGATTTGTAATTGTCATATTTAACAGAAATCCCTACAAATGATTTTCGCACAAGAGTCATGCATACGGATACACATGAGAGAATATACATACATATGTGTATACACATATACATAAGTGCAAATGCAAGTAGTGATATGTAAAAATAAAAGGATGCTGGATATGGGAAAGGAAAAGGAAAATAATAACAGTAGCTAAGAATGAATGGGAGCAGTAAGATTCTTAAGAATATAATCAATTTTCGGGGATTAAAAGACGGACTTTTCCCTACCGTCTACGTTACACATACATACAGACATAAACCCACACATTTACGTAGTAAAAATAGTATACATAGGTGTGGATCTGATAGGTTTATGTGTGGCAAACGAGAGCGTATGAGGGAAGACTGTCAACACTGTATTGGCAGCTTAAGAAAGTATCAATCTGTACACTTGGCCACATATCATACCTGCTAGTCCAGCCATAAACAATGTCAATAGCAAATGCAAGTTGCATATGGAAAATATACATACTATATACATAAATATGTTTACTCAAAGTTTTATATAAATTTTCATACTTATACGGTAGCGATAGGCTACTTCTCTTAGTATGTTTTGGATTCGGTTTTCAGTTTCTATATACTTTAACAATTTTTTTATATGAAAATATCTAAAACTAAAAATTTGCGAAGTAAACTAACTACGGTATGTATCTACTTGTTTGGAAACAGAAAATAAATTGAAGGGCGAAGCTAACCTCAAACTAGACAGTTACAGACAGACCTACTGACTGATGCCAAGAGCATACTAAAATTATGTAGGGAATACTTCTCCAGCCTGTTGAATGGCAGTGAAAGCATAACACCAGGAAATGGTGAACCCAATTCCCCAATCGATGTCGATGGAGCGGATATACAATTGCCCGACCATGAAGAAGTTCGAACAGCAGTTTCCCGTCGGAAGGACAACAAAGCGGCGGGGACCGATGGAATGCCGGCTGAGCTATTCAAGAACTGATAAGGAACATCTTTTTAGAACAGGGTTGAGCGATAGCATGCAAGAAAAGGAGCTGAATATATGCCGCCATGTCTGAATTTGGTATCCCTGCAAAACTAATACGGCTGTGTAAACTGACGTTGAGCAATGCTAAAAGCTCTGTCAAGGTCGGGAAGGACTCTCTCTCGGAGCCGTTCGATACCAAACGCGGTTTCAGACAAGGCGACTCCCTATCGTGTGCATCATCTGCATCTGGAATATAATCCTGAAGAAAATTATTCGAGCTGCAGATCTTGATAGATAAGGTACAATCTTCTATAAGAGTGTAGAGCTGCTGGCGTATGCCGATGACATGGATATCATTGGCCGTGACAACAGCGACGTTAGTTCTGCTTTTTCCAGGCTGGATAAAGAAGCGAAATAACAGTGATAGTGAACGAATGCAAGACGAAATATCTCCTGTTATCAAACAAACAGTCGTCGCACTTGGGACTTGGCTCCCACGTCACTGCTGACAGTCACAATTTCGAAGCCGTTACGAGTTTTCGAGAGAAAGGTTCTGCGGAAGATTTATGGTCCTTTGCGCATGGGCAACGGCTAATACCGCAGTCGATGGAACGATCAGCTGTACTAGATATAGAACTATATTGATATGATTGTTAATGCGGAAAGAACAAGTATAGAAGGACCTGGCTACACTTGGAATCTGCAATTGGCGCCAAACAGCGACAAGGAAGAACGACTGGCGTGCTTTTGTAAGCTCGGCTACGTGGTTATAGCGGTGTCTACTCCAATGAAGAAGAAGAAGAGTCACGCAATTCGAAGCCCAAGTGATCCAACACTGTCATTGTTTGCGTTTCCCTCGATAATACCCAATGTTTAATGTTTAATTGATGAAAATTTATGAATAAGCATACATATACATATTTAGGTATATACGTATCCAAAAACGAATATACATAGTTTTAACAAACAACTCGCTGAGCTTGTCCCTCGGCATAGAATCATTTATAACAAATGCTTAGCTAAATTACGTTCATCTTCAAATGGGATTTGATAACTCAATCATTTGAAGAGCCGTGTAATTACTCACACACTTAAGTCATTTGGCTTGTACAACAACAACATATGTATTTGCTTTGTATTACACGCATTTACACACTGCCTCTTTCAGATTCTATACACGCGCAGGGCTGAGAAACTAAATAGTGACAACAACATATAGTAAGTTGCAGGCGAAAGTAGAACGCAAATGACAAACAATTGTCAACAGTTTGTATCAACATTAATCAAAATCATCACTTCACTTTAGTGTGATTTATTTATTTATTCTGCTTAATTTTTCGGGTGTGCTCGCATTTCTACAAAATCGGCATTGAATTTTACAGCAAATAACATTTAAGGGGTGCGATCAGTTTAGGATTTTCATAAAATCGAAATATTTAGGATATCTGCGATTTTGGAAAAAATTGATGTAAAGTTAAAAATTCGAAAGTCGAAGTCAGATTATGGTTATGGTTATATAACTGTACATATGTCCAACATTTTCAGGTTCTGCGCTCAGATAAAAACCAGTTTTAACCAATATTAAATATTTTTTTCACTCTTGTTCCATTTTATTTCGTGTTTCATTCATGCCACTGTAAATTTCTGAAAATGTTGTTACGTTATTTTGCATTTCAGGTGACGATATGTAGTATACGAGGGCTGCTATATATAAGTATTTCTGGCTTAATAATGAAAATAGGAATATTTATCAACGAAAATGGTTTTATTGTTTTTCAAAATATTCTCCATCAAGATTTATACACTTTTGCATGCGCTCAAACCAATTTTCGAAGCACTTTTTCCACTCCGATTGAGACACCTCCAAAACATGGTTTTTGAATGCTTCAACAGCATCTTCTGGCGACGAAAATCGTTGACCACGCATTATTTTCTTGATGTGTGGGAATAAAAAGAAGTCATTGGGTGCCAAGTCAGGGCTGTACGGCGGATGACCCATCAATTCGACGTTTTGGCCGGTCAAAAAGGTGCTGGTTTGAGCCGATGTGTGAGAGCTCGCATTGTCATGGTGCACAATGATTCGTCTTCTCTTGTTCGTTTTTCGAATTTCTCCGAAGACTTCAGGCAAACAAATGGTGGTGTACCACTCAGAATTGTCGATTGCTGTTTTGTTTCGGGCTCATACGCAAATATTCATGATTCGTCACCCGTGACGATCTTATAAACGTCTTTTGAAGCACCGCGATCGTATTTTTTCAGCATTTCTTTACACTAATCCACACGAGCCTTTTTTTTGAGCGATTGTCAAACTGTGCGGGATCCAACGAGAACAAACCTTTTTACGGCCAGGTGTTCATGCAATATCGAATGTATGCTGGTGGGAGAAATACATAGGCATGCCTCTATCTGAAGGTGTGTTACATGACGGTCTTGCATTATCAGTTCACGTACGGCATTGATGTTTTCTGGCACAACGGCCGTTTTTGGACGACCTTCACGGAATTCGTCTTTGAGCGAGCGTTGTACAGTTTTTCACAGTGCTATAGGATAGTGCTTCATAGTCATACAAAGATTTTAGTTCATCGATGCACTCTTGTCGTGATAATCCACGTCGAAAGTTGTGAAAAATGATCGCACGAAAATGTCCACGTGTTAATTCCATTTTTTGGCCGAGATGAATTTTTTAATTCCCTGTAAATAAAACAATTGACGATTAAATGACAAAACGTTCTGAATGATGTTATGCTAAAAAATGTCAAACTTTCCAATGGAAATGTCAGATTGCACCTGGCAACACTTAGTATTGCCTAGGCCAGAAATATATATAGCAGCTTACGTATGACAGTTGGTATAGTATCGACGCGATTTTACCTATTCTTACCAATACCACTATTAACATGGCACATATTGAAAAAATGTTCCCTGGGCTTCATAAAGTACCCCACACACAGTCCCCAATCATATAGAGTAAAGCTAGTCGGATCCTTGAAAATTCTGATTTAGTTATAAGGAGGCTAGGTCAAGTTTTCGCCTGAATTTATCTATTTTAGGTACAGAGATACACTGTTAAGAGTGAAACATGCTTTCTCACTTTATGGGGACTCAGAGAAGTATTGACCCAATTCAACCCATTTTTGATACTCAGAGATACTATTATCAGGAAAGTGTTCTCTCTGAATTTCAATTGTATATCTAACACATTGGCGAAATTTTCGGTCAAAAGTAAATTATAGATACAGGGGTCCACGTATTCGGTACTTAGGGCCTTGAACAGTTTTGGTTAGATTTGGACAATTTTTGATCGAAAAGTGACATATTCTAAAGGCATTATTCGTGCAAACTTATATCCTGTTATACAATTGCTTCTTGAGTTGTGTACTGGAAAGTGAAAAAATCAAATGGAATTTAAAATTATGCTACATACGTATATGGAGGGGTTGTAGTTTGATTACTCCCATTTGCGCAGTCACAAAGGAATGTGAGAAAAATGCCACTACCTAAATTTAGTTTATATCGGTCGGGCCGGTTCCGAGATATGTGTTTTCAGCAAAAAGTGGGCGGTGCCATGCCCATCGTCAATTTTTTACCACGGTCTCATAAAGCCTAATCCTGTGTAAAATTTTATGTCGCTGTTATTGATTTATGGCATTTTTAGTAGATTTTAACAGTGCAGTTATATGGGAAGTGGGTTACCTTCCGATTTCATCCATTTTTACAAGGTCGATAGGGGTGCTAAAGGAGTGAGTAAGTTTGGTGTTTTTAGTGTAAGTGAATTAGGAGATACAAGTATTATGTACATTAAACCAAATATAGGGCGAGATCACGCCACTTTTTAAAATTTTTGGCCCACAAGTGTCAAGATATGAAATATTTAATTTCAAAACTCTCACATTTAAGCTCATGTTTAGGGTTCTATACAGGCCTAACCCCTTAAGAGAGGAAACGAAAGGTATTAAACATGCGAAAATAAAATAATTTTAATCAAAAGTTGTGCTTGAGATTTATGAAAATACGAAAACTATACATATTTACGTACATACAATAACAACTACAGATATACTACAATAAATTGTGTGAAATTATAGTTTAAATTCACTTTTAAAATCGCAATTTCGCTGCCAGTCATTTTATTGTTTTTGTTGATTTTGCTTGGTTTCTATTCTATTGTCATTTCCACTGATGAATTGAGCGGCTGTAGGCGCTGTATTAGTTGGTGGAAAGGGTGAGGGCCAGCGAATAATGTATCACATAAATTTCGTGCACATCAATCACTGTCATTCGAGATTATTCCCACTGATGAGGATGCAGATGTGGCCGATGAGCGCAAAGCGATAACCAACACTCATACATACATACTTTACAAGTGTATAGGCAGGATGAAGGCAAATTTAGAAAATTCCACCAATTCTCAAATATATAGTTGAGAAGTAAAAGTGTGACGAGGCATTAATATTTAAATGATCACAACAGCCAAGCGCTAATTTACTTAGGGTCGAGATGCTTTACTTTAATCAATAAAGGGGAGAAATTGAAGTCAGTCTTGGCTTAAAATGGGACATTGACAACGGCGTTGGGTAATTACAATTAAGGAAATTAAATTACAAAACACAGGGGCGTAGTTTCTTGCTTTCACGGAGTTTTCAAATTTATAAGAATTATTTTTTGTTACAATGTTAATAATAAAAGTCCACTTCGGCAGCTGCGAATCTTTCCTACTTCCTATTTTACTAGTTTTTAATATTCTGTAGTATTGCTGTTATTGTTTTGGTAACGGTATTTCCCAAATATTCAGGTTGACAGTACTTGTTAGTTTATAGGTCCGGATCCGTTCCAGTTACGTAGACCCGATTGTTGTGGGAATGGATGAAAATCTGATATATCATAGTCATAGTTTTTGATAAATCTATAACTATCTTCACGATCGCCACTATGAGGTAAGATATTAGCTCTATCATAGAGGAGCGCTGTCCTCACCACTATAAAAAAAAATATTTCCAGATAGTGGTTGTCTCTCGGTAAGCATTGGCAATGTGTCTCTCTTTCATCAATAATTTCTTAAAAAACATTCACTCTGTGGATTTTACTTAGAGACTTGTATAATCCTCAATAGAAACTTGCCGAAATATCTAACAAACATAACAACAACCAAGATGGTGAAGCTTATCTAAATGACAATAGTCTAAAGACTAATACCCGGTTTCCCAATATGAATAAGTCTTTTCAACCTAACCCATTATAGCAGTACCAAATAACATATTACTTGTGTCAGAATATATTTCGACCACCCTCATTTTTGTAAAGATAGATGTTCATAGTACCACCCACAATTTTTCTGGAAGGTCATTTATCACATTATCAGTTAAAGAAAGAAAGAAAACCGCATAAACGCAATGAGAACTAGGTCAAGTTGTATGATTCTACCTTACGTTGTTAAACAATATGCAGAATTACATTGTTGTTAAAAATAAAAGGGTGTTTCAGTATGGCTTTTGGGTAATATTACAATTTAAAAAAATTTCAAATCGAAAATTCGAAAACGAAGATGCGACTTTTTTCGGGAATTAAATAAGTTCTGTTGAAAATTCAGAATTCGATCGAAAAAGACTAAGAAATGTGTGACTCATATCCTTTAAGTTAAAGTCAAGAAGCTAACCAGGTAACCTTCACATTTAATGGAGAATGTTTATTATCATTCGAAGGAACATTGTTTAGCATTTATTTTTTGAAAATTATTTCTGTTAGCCGTAGCTACTTCTCAGATGGTCCATCCGTTGAGTGTAATTTTCGTTGACTTGTTCAAGCATTTTGACTGGTAACTGGCGAATGACAGGCGTGATGTTTTGCTCCAAGGCCTGAATTTAAGTGAGATTGTCCGCATAGACCCTACCTTTACATATTCTCATAGGTAAAAGTTTAACGGTGTTATACCACACGCTCACCGAAGTTTTCTTTCGATAAATCCATTGATTGATGCGTTGTTTGGGAAGTGGCGCCGTCTTGTTGAAAAGAAATGTCTCCAAGATCACGAGCTTCAATTTCAGGCATGAAATAGTCGGCTATCATTACGCGATGACGGTTTCCAATGACGTTTACGCTATCACCGGCATCATTTTTAATGAAATATGGTTCGATGATTATACCGGGCCACAAACCACACCAAACCGATTTTTTTCTAGATAAAATGGCAGCTATTGAATCTCTTCAGGTTGCTCTTCGTCCTAAAAGCAGCAATTTTGCTTGTTTATATACGAAAACGTTGGATCTTCTCGGAACTTTTCAATAGCTCATAGAGCGAAGCGAAGTTTGGCGTCTTCAGTTCTTGCACAACCTGTATTTTTTCAATTTCGTTTTCAATTTAAGATATCGACGTAAAATGCGTCAAGTAGTCCCATACGTCAGTCCGAGTTGCTGCGAACGGCGCCGAATCAACTCTCCACGGTCCACTCTCAGCTACGGCTAGTATATTTTCTTCTTCTGGACGTGGTCTAACCTTTCGAATATTATCCAATAATGAGTGCTTCGTCGCAAGATGAACACAAAAAACATAATTTTACAACAAAATATTGATTATATTTTTTATAGAATCGTTCTGAAACACCCTATGTAATAGCTCAACGAAAAGTGGTAAATACTCTTGAAAGTAAAAATGTGCCAAATTGGCAGAAAAGCGCTTGGAAATTTATAAAAACCCAATTGCAGTGTAGCAATGGCCATTGCTGTGGCGGAAACAGTAGCAACAAGTACAGTAAAAAACATTACCAAATCGAAAAGTGAAAGAGAAGTGATATTTTAACAAAAAACAACAAAAAAAGTATTTCAAAAACAAAAATCAATATGAGCCAAAGAACTTTCGCACGTTTATTAGTGTTATTTTTGCTAAGTGAGTACAAAAACGCTTGAGTATTTCAGCGTTATGAATAATTACATAAGTAATGCTTTTAATACTATGTATGTGACACTTCTACTTTTTGATCAGTGCACTTGCAACTATTACACGCGGCACCGTCACACTCCAGCAACGACATCGATTACAATGACAGCAGCAGCGCAAGCGGCAATGGCGGTGCCGGAAATGCGTTGGGCAATCTCTTCCGAGGCAACAACAATTCGCAAATGGATTACAACATGATGTTTACACATGTGAAGGATTTCTTCATGTATTTGCCGGTGATGATGACGACGCTTAGGGAATCCATGTCCGGTTTCCCGAAGTTCGCGGAAGGCATACGCATACTGACGTCGAAAAATGGTCGCTTAGAAGGTGCAGACTGTAATTGTGAGAAGAACAGCAATGAAATTGATAGCCGACAATTTGGTTGATTGTTCCAGGTCCGTATAGTGATGAAAGCACATGATGAGGAGTTTAATTGGACGAAAGCTCTTATGGCGAATAAAAGCACGCTGACGCTGTTGTATTGAATATTTCACTTTTTTATGGATTTTTATCATACTTAGTTTCGTTATTTGCTCTTGTGGCGTCTTTCTTAAGTAAGCACTTGTAATTAATATAGTTAAACGTGTAAATAGTAAAATCTGTGAACTTTTTCATGACCCAAGAATACTGTGTTTTTATAACCTTTCATCGTATTTATCAAAAGTATTCAATCAGTTCGCGTTTCGTGGTCACAAAAGCTTACAAAAATGAGTCGCAGATAAAGTAGCGATGACGCCACGCTGATAAGTGGTACACGACTCCTCGTTAAACGTGCCCATGTTGACTCCTTTTTTTGTGCAATGGTTCGTAGGTTTCACGGTTGTCACTGAAATTATAGTCCACACCCACGTTCAGTCATAATGTGTAAGCCTTTTCCAATAGCATCTTGTCATATGGCGGCGAAATGTATTGACCACAACGCCTTTAGACGTGTTGAAATGCTTGTGTATGCTACAGTGTTTTGCTTCATAAATCCAATTGCGATGGATCTAAATATTTAGGTAAGCTATAAGAAGGTTAGCTGAGCTGTGAAAAGGTCCAAAGAGCAGTTACGAACTCTTATGTATGCGGTTAAAGTGGAAATTTAATATTAAAGAAAGGCGTTTTCACTTAGAACGCTGGTCTTTTGTGATGTCAAGAACTCATAGTCAGGTATAGACGAAGCGCTTTGACTCCGTCGTAATGATGAAGTTCTTTTGACATACTGAAACTAATCTACATAAATGATGAAAATGAGATTCAATGATTCTCCCAGAAGTCTGTGTTCTTGTAATTTAGTGTAAAATTCTGAGGAAAAAAGCCAGACATATCTTTGCTGAATAAATATACTTAATTCAATTGACCTACTCTACCAATGCATATTCATATATATTATTATATTTATTCATAATATATATTCTTCGCATCTCTAGTCATGAGATTTTCCTTTTCATTTCACTGTTCCCGAAATCCGCTTGAGTCATTGCCAATATCTTGATACTGATCTATGCCGGCGTTCAAGCGTTAACCACGCGAGCACCTTCGGCTAGTTACGTATAACCGCTTGTCGCGCTTCACATAGCCTGGAGGCGAAAACTGCCAATAATTTTAATTGATTTTGCTGCCTTTTCACTGTTGTCGCTGCACCTTCGCAAACACTACAGTCACCAACATCCGAAGAGGACGACCGACGGCTGTGGCAACACGATAAGTAGGCAGCTACATAGCATGGCGGAGGACATAGTAAGTACGTCGGCTACGTGGCCATAAGTAGCGTCACGAACAAGCGCGCTTATTGAAACTGTGGGCTGTTGACTGAATCAGTGGATGGTTGGTGGCAACATAAGTGCGTCTAGGCGCATTGACACAGACGATTGTTGTTGTTATTGCGTTGCTGGTTGTGCTCGAATAACTACTTCAGTAGTTGACTGCCAGCAATGCTAGTTGGTGTTTAGTAGTGTTATTGTTGCTATACCTTCGGTTGTGTGCTGTATGTTGCCCATTATTCAACATGAAGATGCAGTGAGTTCATCATGTACTTGCGCGACTGATTGCCACGATTCGTTGCTCGTGTACACGGAGGACGGAACAAATGCTTGTGCGATTGTTGTTGTTGCTGCAATGCAATGCTCTTGACTGTTGGGTGCTGTTAACTATGCTCTTGGTTGCGGTGTCATTGCAGTTGCACTACTGCTACATCGCTGTTGTTTTTGTTGTTGTTCTGTTCTTGCATTTTATGCGCTTGCTTGTCGTCGCAGCTGCTGCTTATGTTATTGGTTTTGTTGTTGTTGTTGTTTACTGCTGATTGCAGGCTTATAGGTTTCTGCTGATGCCAGCAAAGCGATTGCAGACCCGCAGCTGTGTCGTGCTTGCGCAGCTTGGCATTGTGGCCAACAAATGATGTGACCAACATGAAAATGTCGCGTTCTTTGGCGCTTCTGTTATTATTGCGGTTGTATGGTTATTGTTGTTGTTGTCTTTTAGTGTTTGCTGAGTCTGTTTGTTACTGTGCGCTATTTTCGGTTGTGTGCGCGATGTTTGACCGTGTTGCTTCTTCATCTCAAATGGCAACACGCTCTGCGTGCTGTTGCTGCTTTAGTTTGCGAAGCTACTTCATAACGTTCACATACATGTACTATTCGTTACTATTCCTGATAGATGCACGTCGTTGTTGTGTTGCAACCGGCACCTATCAGCTCAATACTCTGACTTCATAAGTGCTGCCGTCGTGTATCGACACTTCACTCTGCAGCAATACGAGCACCTACACTCCACTTCAAAAATCAGAATCCATGTCTGCTTGAATTTCTTCTGTCTGTCCAGAAGATTTGTTCTTTAGTAAAATGCTGTACTTGGTTATATTAAATTTTGGTCCACATAGTGGTGGGTCACGATAGTTTACATTCTTGGTAGTGGGCATATTTTAAAGTAGTTTAAGGGATTAAATCCACTTGTGAAGCAGAAAAAACCCATTTTTTGTGATTTTTTTTGAAGTTATTAAATTATTTAATAAGTTATTTTAATAAGTACCAAAATGCATGTATTTTAATAATTAAATAATTTCGGATTCCCTTGTTCCGGTTGCAGATCTCTAGGAGTAATTTTCAAAAATGGTGTCTTTCGATGAACAATAGTATTCTGCTTAAAATTATTTAAAATGCTAAAACAAAATACATTTAATATTATTATTAATGAATAATACAAGTAATTATAACGGGTGATCCAAGTAGAGATACTTCCTTCAACCTTTTTTGACAGATCACACATGAATCGTGTCAATCTGTCATGTAATTTTTGTTCAGTAAATTCACGTTATGTAAGAAATGTGTTTCGCGCGCTTCGCTAAACTTATGGTTTCCTATCATAAGACCTAGCATTTATTATTGGATAATATTCGACCAAATAGACCACGTCCAGCACATAGTGATGAAAATATAACAGCCCTAGCTGAGAGTGAACACTAAGATCGTAAAGAGTTGATTCGGCGCCGCATTCAGCAATTCGGACTGACGTATGGAACGACTTGGCGCATTTTATGTCGAGATCTTAAATTGAAAGCGTACAAAATACAGCTTGGGATAGAACTGCAGCTGCTCGACCTTCCCAAGCAACATCGCTTTGCTTTATGGGCTTTTGAAAAGTTCCAAGAAGATCCGACTTTGGCTCAATGGGTATGTAAACAAGCAAAATTAAACAAGAGCAATCTGAAAAAATTCAAGAACTGTCACTTTATTCCGAAAAGAAGAACGGTTTGCTGTGGGTTTTGGGCCAGTAGAATCATCGTCCATATTTTTTTCAAAAATGATGCCGGTCTATCGAAAGATGGACTCAACGGATACCATCTGATGCATAGCTGCGGTCAACATTTGAAAGGAAGAATATTTTCAAATGATAATAATTTGTAGTTTCTTTGTTTTTTCTTTAAGAAGTAGGGAACCTCGAAATAGATCACCCTTTAGAAGCTATTGTCGAAAAATTGATTTTTTACCAAATGCCGGCTTGCTAATAAAGAAAGGACTTCTTTATGAAAATATTTCAATTTCAGAGTGGCTTAAGGGTTACATGGGTTTCAACAAGTCATATAAAAAATAAAATTTAATATTTTATTAGAATTTTTTATTTTTACAAACATACACTATTAACAAAGAAATTCTGAAATTTTTGGAAAAAAATATTTTAAACTCGGCCGTTGCGATGCCATTTTCGAGGAGCCCTCGGAAAAAATTGCTCGCGTTGGCAGGATAACAACTTAGAGCTGAAGTGAAAAAAGCCGACTTTATAAAGCGGCTCGAAAATATACCTATGCTTATTGTACCTTTTTGAGATAGTTTAAGCTGTGTCTTGAATATAAGGAAAATGAAATTTGATCAAAAAAGAGTTTTCGAGTCAGACCAACATATATGTATAAGCACTGTTTCAATTATCCTAAAGCTAAACATTGTCCAAAAACCCGTTTGGATCAATTTACTGTACATAAGTATGTTTGGTGGGATTGGAATGCAGGGACTTATCTACTATGAGTAGTTACCCTTCGACAAAAGTTTTTTTCGGGCCTGTACTATTGACAGTACCGTCTGGGACAACAAGTGGACTATCTAAAAGGTGCAAACCCACTGGAAGAGGGTTGATGTGCCATCAGGCTACACACATCTATAGTGACGCATTGGATCGATTGTAGTGAACAAACTTGGGGCCTTGCTACTGCCTACTGTCAATAATCTAAAGATTTTAGGTGTAACACTACACAGCCTTCTTTATGTTGAGTTAACTGCCAAAGTACAGAGCCCCAACAAAATCTTCAAGTGGTCAGCCGCAGTTTATGGGGAAAAGACAAAGAAACGTTGTTGGCAACATAAGAAGCAATCAGCAGGCCGATTCTAAACTACACCGCACATACAGGTCTCCTGGGAGCAGTGAAAAGCATACGAAGAAGTTTCAGACAAGTCAGAACGCTGCACACCGTTCTATAATGGAATGCCTCTTGTTGTCTTCGGTCGAATATTTACTTAGTGAGGCTCGCATGACCTCGATGACAACTTTGCTGCACCTTACCACCCAAGCGGGGATTAGATGACCGTAACAAAATCAACAGTAAGATAGTGACTCGTTGGAAAGGTTACATCCAACTAATAGTGTGTACCTGGTACCAAGTAATTTTTACCGGTTTCTGTCTATGGCGAATTATTTTATTGATGAAAAATTCGTCTCAAGACAGGTCGATTTTCACAATCGACAATCCAATGCCAATGGGCAAATAGAAACAAGTTATCGGAAAAAATTGTGTCTATTTGACCTTAGCCGGATAATTGTAACTATAAAATAATGAAACTATACATAAATAAGTTTTTAAGTTTTTATTTTGCATTAAAGTTGTAATTACTCCTTATTTGCATGTCATTTGAGTTGTTTTGGGCTTGTTGTTGTTTCACATGTTCAACTATTTTGAATTTTTGTATTTATCATTATCACTACACATTAAAAATAATATTGTATAATATTATTTGCTCACATATTTGGAATTTAATATGAATCTATGCTTGTATGTATGTATGTACTTTTATGTGTTCGTTTTTGTGCGCTCCGCGGCTGAAGCGACCGAGTGTAGCAACTTGAAAGCGACACACAACTGTGCGCAAGTGCTAAAACAACAAATGTTTTGAGGTTATGTTGAAATGCAGTTTTGTTTTAAAACTTTGCTTATTAAAAAAAAAAACTATAATACTCTCCTTAGCAACTTTGTTGCGAGAATATAAAAAATTGGAGTTTTGCCTAGTTTTCGGCGTTTCCAAGTTGCTTCACATAATCAAATCAACCGCGCTGCAGCTTTTATTTATTTATTTAAAAGGATTTTTGTTATTGTAATTTCGGTTGACATTTACAACGGTTGTGTTTTGTTTATGCTAGCATATATTTTATGCTTTTATTTAATGGTTTTTTTGTTTTATATTTAATTTTTATTTTGTTTTCATTTTGTTTTATATTTTCTTATTATTTCTTTTATTTTTTTTTTTATTTTAAATTTTTATTTTTAGTTTTCATTTTAATTTTTGCTTTATATTTTTTTATTTTTGTTTACTCGTACTATTTATTTTTGATTTCAAGTTTGTTTGTTGTTGTTTTATTTCAATGTTTGCGTTTACGTTAATGTTTATTATTATTATTATTGTATAATAACATTATTTTTGTATAATAAATAAAATATAGTATTTAAATTTGTTGCTTGTGTGTTTGTTTCATTCCCTTTTCACGACATTATTCGCTGGCTCTCTTGATTTTACCTTTCATAATAAGTAAATATATAAATTATATAATGTTTCAACTTGAAATATTAATTTTTAATTTTTTTTATTTTATTTATTTTTGTTCATATAGTTTTTTATCAATTAAAATTCACAAAATACAATTCACAACTACTTTATCCTTATATAATAACACACACCTGTATATACCTGCTGTTTTTTCGTTTGCTCTTTCTACCATTAACCGTTTTTGGGGTTAATGCTAGTTTTTCATTGCAAACCCTTTATACTCACTCTCTTCATCGTATTTTCAAAAACTTCACTTTTCTCATTACATGCTATTAAACGAATTTATTTTATTTAATATACTTTTGTCTCACATTGATTTTTTTTGGTTTTACTCATACTAAATATTATATATATACTTATATAAATATTTCATTAATTTTTTGCTTAAAAACAGAAATAAAAAGTTGCTAAATCGTATACATGTTTGAATTGAATGTAAATGCTTAAAATCTGCGAAACCAGATGCTTTAATTACTCTTCTTTCGCTTTGTTTTGTCATTCGCTTCGCTAAAATATTTGCTTTTCTTTACAGTGATTAGTTTTTGCTGCAAGTAAGCATATTTCAATACATTAATTGTTAGGGGCTTCTCTCGCATTTATAACATATATTGTTTTTTCCCTCTCTCTCGCTCTCTTTCTTTGCTTTCAATTATGAATTTCTTGCAATTTGCTTGTCAAATTGTTTGTCAATCACATCTCAAAGATGACATATTCCCTTTTTAGCGCGCAAACGGTTATGCAATAACTAAGAATTTACAGTTGCTCCCTCTTTTGTGTCTACTCCACTGCCCACTTATATAAACTTTCTAACCAGCTTGTATACATTTCAAAACATTTTCTCTTAAGTTAATCGGTTTTTTAAAACAGCATAAATACTTTAAAATTACTTATAAATATATTACGTATGTTTACTTTTTTGCGTAAGTGTAGTATTGCAATATTTTCATACACAATTTACCTGCTTTCTAATCTTACATTTTGCTTAGCTTCTAAGTTTTGTAATTCTTATATTTGGTTTGTTACGTTTTACATAAACAGCGTCTTTTCAATTACGTATATTTGTTGCGATTTATCAAAGCTTATGCATTAAGTTTTGCTTAAGTATTTAATTAAATAAATTAATTGTAAGTATGTACAGTTGTAACTTAAATAAGCTTATCATCAGATGTACATATATATTGAACGATTGGCTTTTTATACAGCAAGTTTTGGGCTTACGCTCAAGTGAAACACAAAAAAATAATTGTTAGCTAGAATATTATTTTTAATTATTTCAATATGGAATAAAGTAGAGAAGTAAATGAAGTGAAGTATTCCAGAAAAGAGTAGTAAGAAACTTTAAAATTAATATAGTAAAAGCCTAAGAAAAAGTACATAGCTCCAAACTTTAGTATGAATATAGTGAAAGCTCGAATGAAATTCAGTTTACAGCTTTATAAGTGTAGAGATTTTTGAAAACTTATATTAATTAATATTAATAAATGCAACGAAAGCTTCAGTGAAATGTGGTTCAACGCATTTGGTTGAAAGCTTTCATATTTTAATGTTAATATATGTAAAAGCTCCAATGAAAGATGGTTCGAAATTCGTAGATTACAATTCTACACATTTATAAAAAAGTTTCAAAGTAGAAAGAAATCTTTCAATTTTTTTATTTGAAGATTATATAAAGGCATTGTAAATAAGAACTGAATTAAGAGAAAGCTTTTGTGAACTCGAAACTTTAATAATAGCTTAGGCGTGTAAGGTAACAGAAATGTCGTTCGAAGCTTCTGGGTTAAAATATTGTACTTTCATTAATGAATAGCTAAGTGAAAGCTTTAATGCAAGTCAAGTCAGTAAAAGCTTTAATGAAGTGTTAAAATATTATATTTTTATAAATGTATCTTGTGGTATGTAAAGAAATGTCGTTCTAAGTTTCTGAGTTATAATATTGTACTTTCATTAATGAATAGAAAACTGAGAGCTTACCTTGTTCAAGAAAAACTGTGTAAAATGCAAGCTTCCATGCAAGAAAGTCAGTAAAAGCTTTCATTAATGAATAGATAGGGAGAGCTTACCTTGTCCAAGAAAAACTAACTGACTAAGTGCAAGCTTCCATGCAAGAAAGTCATTAAAAGCTTTCATTAATGAAGTATGAAATATTATACTTTTATAAACCTATCTTGTAGTGTAAAGATTTTTTAAAAATCCATTGCTTTCGTCTGGTTAAAAAGCGCGAAGGGAGGCTTAAGGTATATTCAGAATCTGAAATAGACTAAATATTTCGAAATTATTTCTGACATACCAGAATAAGAAAGTAATAAAAGTACGCGTGGAGAAAGCTTTCATAATTGTTCACATAAATTCATCGAGCGATTTTAATAACATTTGGAGTTTTCTTATACTATGTGTGGAATGTAAAAATTTTGTAAGTAATTTTTCTTCTTGTAAATATGGAAGAACTCGAAAATCAGATTTACAGCACTGCCATAAATGCGTGCTATCATGCTTTCATTATTTCAGCGCTTTGAAAGTTTTCATAAAAAGGATTGCCTTTAAAAAAAAGTATGCAAATTTGACTTTTAGAGCTTTCGATTTCGTTACGTAAAATTGTTAAATTTTTCAAAATATAACAATATATTTTTAAATGTTTTACCACCTCTAAGCATTAAGCTATTTTTTGGTATGAAGTTTATCATAACAAATTTTTATAATGCCTAAGGTATTCTAATCAGTGATTTACAAATAAATGCATTTTCTTCTTAATGCATAATAATAAACAATTAAACTTTACGCTACATTATTTTTACTACTACTGCTACACACTTATTGGGAGTAATATAAATACAAATGTACGATTTTATATTATTCCTTTTTTAACTTTTGATTATAAGAGGAGGGTTATATCTGCTTTGTTCAAGTGAGTTTAAGTAAGTCTATGCACATTGAAGAGTATCTAGTAGGTCTAATTAATACTTATACTCGTTTTTATATGTAGCAAAACTATTTTCACTGCTTCGCATGTCAACTTCTACAATATTTTACTGTTTTTCGTTAGTATATTTTTACATATTTTACTGTTTCTTTACTTTTATCATATAAAAATTGGCTAATCAAATATTTGTCCTTCTATTTATTTTACATTAAGCTTACCAAAGAAGTGGAGAGCTGCAGTTCTGATGATACGTATGAATTATTTGCATTTGTGTGAAAAAATAAAATATTGAAATCAAATATTGAAAAAGTCAAGTGATTTATACAGATCGTTTATAAATAAATATCTTTAAATATAAGATTTTAGAAATATGTTAAAAATCAATACAGTATCTATATTATTTAATATTAACTGAAATAATAAGTTGTAAGAATAAAACTTGGAAATTAAAATTTAAGTAAGCAGCTAAATTTTATGAAATTTTCGATATTTATTTTCAAGACTAAAATTGATTTTTTTAACCGCTTTCAAAATTAGTTCTAAATTAAAGACGTGGCCCATAACTTTCATTTGATATCCATCCATTTTTTACTATTTTCTTTATCCAGCAAAGGGACAGTTAGGTCTCGAGAACTACGTACAGTTATATTTTATTTTTAATTTTAAAAATGTATAAAAGAACTTTATTAAATATCTCGTGCTCAAAATTGCACCAAAATTAAAAAATCCTTTTTCTAAATGTAAGCAAAGGCAGCCCCTTTCAATTTCCAAGCATACGCTTTCATACATTAATGCTGCGCAGCCGACGTCGGCGCAAGAAAATTTTGTGAAATTATTCACCTACCCAACTGCCAGGTGATCATGAATGCAAGGCAGCAGCAAAACATTTGTTAAGGTTTGCGCAGCCATTGTTAGTGTGTGAGACGCCACACACCAGGTGAAGAAAATCGCTGAGCGATAAATGTGTAGCATACTTTTAGGGGGACACCTACATATTAACGATTCTGTTCGCCTGTTAAGGCGTAGGTGTGAACATGTCAATATTGAATTTTAAATTTACAGAAATCTCAATGCACGAGTGGGTGTTTCGCTGGCTGTGAGGTGAAAATGCGCAAGGGAGAAAAATGCATGCGAGGATGACAAATGGATGCCGTACGTTCATATGCAAATGTAAAATAGCTCATGATACATATTTTGTGTAAAAAAATAGCATGTTATAAAAAAATATTCTTAATGTACGGAAAACAAACAAAAATAAATTCTGAATACAAAAAAAAACTGGTAAAAGGAACCAATTGAAATAAAAAAAACTGAAATTTGATTTTGTAAATAATTTCTTCTTCGCATTTTATTTAGCATTTTTAAATAAAAACAATAATTAATCGCTACAGTATAATCATTATAAGATAAAGTATAAAATAAAATACACAGTTTTAACTTTTCGTCTGTTTAACTTAAATTAAAATATTATATAATAAAGCAATAGAAAAGTAGTTCGCTCAATGAAAAGACGGCGGCTAATAAGAATAGCCGCAAAACTTTAAATGTGAGTTTTGAAAAAATGGCTGATGTTGAGTTTTTTGGGCTCAAAAAATATTTTTAATTTTTTTAAACCTAAAATAATCAAGTCTGCGCACATTTTTAGCAATTTTCAATCAATTTCTTTTAATACATACATTTTAAATATTTTCTTCCTTGCATAAATATTAATAGTATTTAAATAAATTTGAATGCTTTGCAAATTACAATACAATTACTTTGCTTACGCTTACACAACTACTTGTTGGCATAATGTTTTTCATTAATACACAAATTATAAAAAATAATAATTATTTTAACTTATAGTAAATAATGCGTGACTACATGCAACTATGTACAATTTCTTTGCAGCAAGAAATATAAATGATACGAAAATCAAACAAAAATACCTAATATTACACACTTTTTATAAATGTAAACAAATAAACTTATTAAAAATAAGTAGGAAATTCTTGTATGCGCTTAATTAATAAATAATTTATAATATAATTATTTATTTGTTGTTCTTGCATTTACAAAGCGTCAAACAAATGCAAAATACGTTCGTGGTTTTGGAAAATTTACGAAGCGATGTTTAGACAGACAAGTGAAAAATGTGCAGCAAATTAAGCGAATTTTTTGTTGCTTTTGGAAGAAATATTTTTGTGGCACAAATATGGAGTTTTAAAATGTTTGATAATTATATGGTACAAAGTATTATTATCTTCTTTTAATATTGGAAAAAAAATGTTTACTCAAAAAGTTTTAAGCATGTTTGAAAAAAGTTTAATTTCGAGAATTAATGCTCAAAGAATTTTGTTTTTTCAAAAATTTAACATAATTTTTTTTTTCAAAAATATTGAACTTAACTTTTTTTAATATTAAATAGAATTCTTTTTCTGCTGAATTTTAAAAATATTTTCAAATATGTTCAAATTTAATAATATTTAGCACAAAAATTATTTTGTTTTTTGGAAAATAATTTTTTTCTTCACAATATTGAACATAATTTTTTGAATATTTTTTTCAAATTTGATAATATGTATGTATGTATATAGAACAAAAAAATTTTATTTTTTGGAAAATAATTTTTTTCTTCACAATATTGAACATAATTTTTTGAATATTTTTTATACGGAATATAATTACTTAAAAACAATTAATTTTTGGAAATTTTCATAATAAAACATTTTGTGGAAATAATAGAAAAATTTTTGTTATGGAAACAACTTTGGTTGAGGATATCTTTAATTTTAAACTTTTGGTTAAATACAACCTTTGCTCAAAAATGTTGAGAAGTAACTTCTAGCGTTATAAACAAAAATTATAATTAATTATAATATTGCATAAAAAATTGCAAATTGTTTTTTTTCGAGACTTCTGGCTAAGTTTTAGTAGATCAAGTTTAATTTTTTTAGATCTGGGCAAACATCATTACCACAAAAAAAAAATTCAGGAAGAATTTCAAAAAATTATTTTTTTTGTAAATTTCTTTTGAAAAATATATCAAAAAAAATCAATATGCCTTTAAGCTGTTCAAATATTGTAAGAACTGCTGTGTAAAAACATTAAATTAATAAATTTTCCAAAAAAAAATTTAAACAAAATATTGCGCTTGAATTTTGTTGTCTCGGAAGTAGAGAAATAGAAAAATTTGTACTTTTTAGTCATTATGTAAAAACTTTTTTCTAAACATTATTCAAAAACAAACTTTCTTTCAAATATTATGTAAAAAATAAATTTTTCTTCCATTAATTATCATACAAATAATTCTTCCAATAATTATCAAAATAAAATATATTTTTCTTCCAAGTATTGTGTTAAAAAATATTGGTCACAACTGCACGTTTCAACACTATTTCCTCATTAACGTAAAAAAAACTTTTTAGTGCACTTTAATTCAATTTCACTTGCGGTATTTTGCATTTTTGAACAAAATAATTTCGCGCTTATAATTGCTTAAATAATAAAATATTATTCTATTAAATTAAAAAACTAAAATTCAGTATTTACAGTTGGACATTATGTGCTTGCGCTAATTCGTTGGCATTCAATAATTTATAAATTAATTATAATTAATCTTTTAGTGCAATTTTTCATTTCATAAGTATTTTGATTTTTCATCTTAAACTCACAAAGTGTGTTTGCTATGATTTTTCACATATTTTTATATTTAGCAACGCTACATACAGTTAGGCGTAATAAATGCTACAAATAAACATGAAATATATTTTACAAATGCTTTTGCACGTTTACTGGGTTGCGTAAACGTTGTTTTTTTCGTAATTATCTTTTAACTCAGCTCCGCTAACTGCTTACATTTCTGATATTCGATTTTCTTTGCTGGCAAATTTACATGCATTTCCTATGTATACGTATAAGTAGCGTTATTGTTGTTTTTGTTATTATTATTTTTGTTTTTGTAATGCAATATGGCGTTGGCGTTTTTGGCAGTGGCAAATTTCACGCAATTTCGGTGGTAGGCGAATTGAAAAACGTTTTTGAAAACTGTTTTTCTCTACCGTGTCGTTATTGTTTTTGCTTTTCATATGCATTCCGTTAAAATTTCCATGATTAACATATTTTAATGCGGGTTTTTTACACAATTCGTACATTTAAAATATTGCATTTCGCGTTTTTAGTGAAATACGTTTTTTCTTTAGTTTTTAATATTACTTTAAATCAGTCTATTTGAGTAGAGAGTTGAAAAAGGAATTAGCAGTAAGTGAAATAATGTTTATAGACATTTTTTTTATAAAATTACTTTTTATAGCAAAAATGTATTTTCGCGCGCATTTGATGTGCTTTTCGTATCGCTTTACTTTTTCCTAACTTTTTAACACTTTCATTTGCTATTTTTTTAACTCTTTGCTTTTTGTTAAACATTTTTATTTGGAAAAGAAGGTGTAGCAAGTTCAAGTGTTACTCTATAAGCTATTGACTATTTTTGCTTTAATTTGTTTAGTGATATTTAATAGAAATTGTGCTTTGTTGTTGTCTCGTACATTTTTAATTTTTAACCCTTCATTTCTTTATTTTTAATATATTTTTTTTTTTTGCTTTTTTCTTTCAATGAAAATGGACTAGAATTATATAGTTTAGCTTGCTTACTCGTTACTTTATTACATACTCGTTTAAATTTATGTATTTAAATATGTTATTATTGTACAACTATAAATTAGCAGAAATTAATATGGCGCCTTGTTGTTGTAACTTTACAATTCATATTAACACTTCAGATGTGTTTAAAGGCGCAAGCGCCAAAGTGCGCAAACTTAAAGAAAATTGCAACACTGCAATCGCTTGCATTTACAGTTGCGAAAAACTGCTCGTCGACACCCAGTGCGCTGTATCTGGCCGTACCATTAACTATATAGGACCATAGTCGCTCAGCGCCTGCCCGGGGTGTTGCGCGCCCGGCCCACCAGGCAACGTAACGACCACGGACACCGCGCGAGAATCGATCACCGAACCGGGTGCCGTACTGGGACCATTACCACCGCCATTGCCACCCATGGGGCCCATTGGACCACCACCGGGACCGCCACCGCCATTACCATTGCCATAAACGCCAGGCATACCCATATTGCCGGGCGTTGGTACGCCCATGCCACCGCCACCGCCACCGTGCAACATACTGCCAGGAGGAGCCCCAACACCAACACCACCACCGCCGCCAACCGTACTATTGCTCATACCCGCTGTGCTCATCAGAGTACCGTGTCCGCCCAGCACGCTGCCACCGCCAATTGTACTGCCGCCGCCGCCGCCACCACCACCGCCCATTGTTGAAGCTCCGCCTGACTCTCCATGTCATACGTGGCTTGCTGCCGGTTGTTTAAGAACATGGTGGTGCAAATGGTGATGGCTGGTGGAGGCAACCGATGCGCCACCCGCTTGTGTATATGGTGTGGCGAGTAGCGAACCGGCCGCCGAACCCACTGGCATACCCATGCCGGAGCCAGCATACGGATGCGGTATGGGCGGTCGCGGTTTAATGAGCGCCTGATTAGCGCCAGTGCGATCCGGTGCGCCGAAGAGACGACGCCAAAAGCGACGCCAACTCTCCAACGTCTTACCGGACCAGATCCAAACGCCCGATGTAATACCAACTGCCAAGGCCATAAAGTATTTCAGCATTAGTACTGAGTACAATGGTTTCTTGCCAGGACCTTTTGTCTGTGCACATGGGCAGGCGAGCGCTTTGATCCAGTCTTCGAAGTAGGCGGCCTCATACAGGTAGCATCCGATTACGATGGTTGCAGGGACGGTGTAGAGGACGGAAAAGATGCCAATACGTATCATTAGTTTCTCCAATTTGTCCGCCTTAACGCCAGCGCCAACACCGCCTTGCTGCTTGATAACGGAACGTATGCGGAAAAGTGAAACGAAGCCCGCCATTAGGAAAGTGGTGCCGATGACGAGGTATACAAAGAGCGGTGCCAGCACGAATGTCTTCAGATGATCCGGATTGAGATTGCCCACATAGCAAATGCCGAGTATGGGATCACCATCGACAGCCGAGAGCAGCAATACGGCTACCGATTGCACTGTGGGTATGAGCCAGGCGGCTAAATGAAAATACTGCGAGTGTTTGGTGATGGCTTCATTGCCCCATTTAAGACCAGCGGCCAGGAACCAAGTGAAGCTGAGCACTACCCACCAAATGGACGAAGCCATGCCGAAGAAATATGTCAGTAGAAATACCATAGTGCATGAGTGTGGTCCTGCGGAGCTCTCTTTCAAGTAGCGACCATCGCAAGCGATCTCTTCATTCTGCAAAAAGTTCTTTGATAGATAACCAACAGCTACCATAAAGTAGCAAGCGGAGAGAAAAACGATCGGACGTTCGGGATATTTAAACCTTTCGGTGTCGATGATGAACGTGGTTAGCGTCATGAGTGTGCTGCAGAAGCACAGACCCGACCACAGGGCGATCCATATTCCGGCGAAGTCCTTTTCGTCGTTTGTGAAGAACGGGCCCTTGCAGGGGATCGCGCAATTTGGTACGTCGGCGATTCTTTGTACAGTTGAATTCATGTACCACGGGTAATGCATGTGTGGTGGCTGCATCAGCGCTTCCTTCCCCAGGAGTAGGAGTGGCGGGCGACACGAGCACGTGCAATCCTTTGTGTTTGTTCTTTCTCCTAGGGAATTTTGGCAGTTTTTTGAATTTTTGCCTTTGCATTTCTGTGAAGTCGAGCCACCGGAACCAGACTGTTTGCGTTTACCACCACCGCCTCCACTGCCGCTGCCACCACTACCACCACTGCCGCCCGAGCCGCTGCCGGACGTGCCATCACGGCCCGAACCGCCGCTGCCCGACTCCGTATACGATGGCTGCTCCATGCACAAATTCTCCGGATCGCCATGCAATGGCAAATGCTCGCAAGCCATACGCTCTGGCCACTGGAAACTATACTGTTGCATGATGGGCGCACAACCGGCACGTGCGCGCTCACAAACCGAACGACAAACCGGCAATGGTTTGTGATAGTCCTCCAAACAGATAGGCGTGTACATAGAACAAAGGAAGAATTTCAAATCTGGCGAACATTTGATTTCAACGAGTGGCCAAAACTGATGCACTTCCAAACCGGCTTCATCCTGTGTTTCGTGATTCATTTCGTTCGGAAAAGAAGTCATATTGTAACCAATGCCGCGACACATTGGTATAGTGATCTCTTCGCAGCGTGAATTCGGATCTTTTGGTATGGCGGGTAGGCCATAACCCGGCGCGGGACTAACATCCATGGAGTGCGGACCCATGCCGCCCATGCCAACGCCACCACCGCTATCCGCGAGATGTTGCATGCCGTCCGCATGACAGTTATGTGTGTGTAGCAGCAGCACGATGCTGAGCGCAAAGACAGAGTTGCATAACGCCAGCGGATGCCGCCGCGTCGTCTTAGTGCTGTGTGCCGTTGTGCGTAACATGACGTCTGTAGGTATTTATATGTGTGTTTGTAAGTTTATTATTTAAATATGTTGCACGAAACTTATGCGTGTAAGTCGCTCCAAAGCGACGCTGTGTCCAACAAAAATGTTAAGGATTAGTTGCGCTTGTTAAAAACTTTCAGCTGTCTATGACAGTTGACAGCCTACAGCTGACTGAAAACAGTAGACAACTCAAATGTGTGGCAAAGTAAGTAGTTGTAGCAACGCTGGAGACGCGCGCTGTACGTACGAACGCTCAAACCGCAGGCGCAGCACGTTGTCAAATCAACGCTGGGCGACAAATGAAGGATAACTGCAAAGAGAAGAGAACATAAGAGGCAAAAATTAATAAATTTTTCAACAGCAAGAGAGCAAGGGTAAGCGCTTAAGTGTATGTATAAATATATATGTATTTATGCTAAGTGTTTTCTTAGTAACCGCAAACGATTAGCTTTAGTCCGGATGCTGTATGCTGCACGCGTACCCCCAGAGGATGACAAAAACAATTGAGCCTAAATCAACAAAAACCTATTAAATATCGAGTTGTAGTAACACACACAAGCGCGAGCACATACTATATGCAATTAAATACTAGTAGCTCCAATATTGTTTTTCTTACTTCCATTTCATTTGTTTCAATTCAAAGCAAACAGGCGGCGAAAGTGCCAAGCAAACACTTGGCCCTATTCCAAAGGCAGGGTGAGAGACAAGTAAGCCATGAGAGATAAGTAATAAACTACAGCTGAGGATGCTTGCTGACATTAGCGCTGCCTGCATTTAACCCCTTATTGCCACGGTGGTTGGCATATATTCAAACAATAGAAGTTGGCGCGTGTGACAATCACACTTGCGCTTAAGCGCACACATACATACGTATAAAAGTTATTTACATATAAATTCACTTTGACTGGACCAGATGATGCTCTGCTCGCGCTGCGCTGCTCAGTTGTGGCACATCAATCAAAATCAGTGATTTTTATTAAATTTGACAGACACAAACGGCTGCTGTTACACATTAACACCGCTATATAGTGTGATATTGGTGGTGAAATGAATTAACTAACGGCGAGTAAGGGCGTATATTAAGACACGCTTTGTTGTATGTGTGCGCGCGTTGGAAGTGAATTTCTAGCATGAATTTGCGCTTTTGCATTAATTCTTTGAGTTTTTGCTGCACCGGAAAATATGTTGTGTTGTGCGTATGTATATGCGTATGAGCGTGTGTTTATTGGAGAAAACTAAATTAAGAAAATTGCTCATTTTGCAGCTTGACGGCTTAGTGTAGTGTTGTCATTTGTAGGGACCAATGTGTATGTCGCTCTGTATAATTTGTACAAAAAAAATTATTTCCAACATATTTTTAATAATGATGATATTTCATTAGTTCCTTTTAGTTTGAATGGAAATTATTTTCCGCGCTCTGATTTTATAATAGTGGCAGCATCTATGAATCGAGCACTTAACTACTTAACTACCATCAATTTCGTCAACTTTTATTAACACCGAACTCTACTTCTCCGTTTTATGACGGGTTCGGCCCCCAAAACCGAAACCAAAAATGAAGTAATTACATATTAAATTTGTGATGGCATGACTAGTTTAAGCAAAAGTTTTCGTCGACGTTATTTAAGTCAATAAGAGTGTACAAATTTTTAGGAATGGATTTAAAGTAAGTACATAGGCTGCTATACATATATATTTCTGGCCTAGGCAACACTAAGTATTGCCAGGCGCAATCTGACATTTCCATTGGAAAGTTTGACATTTTTTAGCATAACATCACTCAGAACGTTTTGTCATTTAATCGTGAATTGTTTTATTTACAGGGAATTAAAAAATTCATCTCGGCCAAAAAATGGAATTAACTCGTGAACATTTTCGTGCGATCATTTTTCACAACTTTCGACGTGGATTATCACGACAAGAGTGCATCGATGAACTAAAATCTTTGTATGGCTATGAAGTACCATCCTATAGCACTGTGAAAAACTGGTACAACGAATTCAATCGTGGCCGACGCTCGCTCAATGACGAATTCCGTGAAGGTCGTCCAAAAACAGCCGTTGCCGAAAACATCGATCCCGTACGTGAACTGATAATGCTAGACCGTCATGTAACATACCTTCAGATAGAGGCATGCCTATGCATTTCATTCGATATTGCATGAACAAAAGGTTTGTTCTCGTTGGATCCCGTACAATTTGACAATCGCTCAAAAAAAGGCTCGTGTGGATTGGTGTAAAGAAATGCTGAAAAAATACGATCGCGGTGCTTCAAAAGACGTTTATAAGATCGTTACAGGTGACGAATCATGGATCTATGTATGCGTATGAGCCCGAAACAAAACAGCAATCGACTGTGTGGGTCTTCCAAGACGAGCCAAATCCAACGAAAGTTGTTCGTGGAAAAAGCACTTCGAAGCAAATGGTCGCCTGTTTCTTCGGCAAAACTGGTCATGTGATGTGGCGACTGTTCCGCTTGAGCAACGTAGGATGGAGTGGTACACCACCATTTGTTTGCCTGAAGTCTTCGGAGAATTCGAAAAACGAACAAGAGAAGACGAATCATTGTGCACCATGACAATGCGAGCTTCACACATCGGCTCAAACCAGCGCCTTTTTGACCGGCTAAAACGTCGAATTGATGGGTCATCCGCCGTACAGCCCTGACTTGGCACCCAATGACTTCTTTTTATTCCCACACATCAAGAAATAATGCGTGGTCAACGATTTTCGTCGCCAGAAGATGCTGTTGAAGCATTCAAAAACCATGTTTTGGAGGTGTGGGAAAAGTGCTTCGAAAATTGGTTTGAGCGCATGCAAAAGTGTATAAATTTCGATGGAGAATATTTTGAAAATCAATAAAACCATTTTCGTTGATAAATCATGCTATTTTCATTATTAGGCCAAAAATATATATAGCAGCCCTCGTATCACGTGAGTGTTTGTAAATATTACGAAAACTGACACTTGTGGTTAGAAAATTACATTCAACAATATTATGTGCTTGAAGCAGCTGTAACATATTTCCCTGCTTAATATGATAGATGCAGATAGGAGCCACGTTAAAAAAAAATCAATCAATCTTTGAAGATATGCAAATACATATGTATATATTTATACACATAAAATTATAAAAAAAAATATACTGTAAGTATTAATTACATGTTGCGGTTTAACTGTCGAATAATAACGAGCTATGGAAACTTACGCGCACGTCGTGACAGTTTGGTGGTCAAACCGCAGCTGAGTGACAGTTGTAGGGTAACGTGACAGTTAGACTATAGTTGAACCTTTATTTTATATAAAAAATAAACTAGCAATAAATAAATTGAAACGATAATTAGGCTACTGTTCACCTTCAAGTGGGTTATCATATTCGCCGCTGAGCCAATATGTGGTGTGGGAAGTGCTATGACAGCTGACAGCGTAAGTGAGAGATAGAGCGAAAATCTTGCTTACTTATTATAATATTATAAATTTATATACAAATAATAAAACTTGCTCCACATTCGCGTTTAATTAAATTAAAATTAGTTGAGAAATCAATTTGCTAAATTAAATTTTCGACTTCTGCTTTGCAAAGTTTTCTATTGTAATCCTTGCTAAAACGTACACTGACCAACTAATAAACCTAATAAATTAGAACACTCAAACTTTTGCAACTCCAGCGCTTACCACGCACCCACCCACCCCTTATGGACCCACAAGTCTACTTATTGAGCGTATTTATGCAAATATCTAGAGCGTAGCCGATTTAAAGGATGGCCAACGTAAAGTAACAATAGGAGAGCAGGCGAAAAGCTGTCAACGGTAGCAGCTGTCATACGCAAACAACAATAGCAAATAATAAACGGTGACTGCAAAGAAAATAAGCTAAAAAGTGGGTAGAACAGAAATGGAGCAATATGTGAGTATCCGAGTGGCAAGCAGCGTCGAGTGACGGCCAGCAGCGGCTGTAATTGTGTACATTTTGCCAAGTTGACACTTCGAAAGCTGTCACACTGACACAAACCGCCCGTTATGTGTGTAGCACAAAGGAAAATTTCGCCCTCTGCAACTGAATTGCTGTGAAAAGCGTGGCGAGAGAGTTTGGCAAAAGGCAAAGAGCGCAAAGAGGGTGAAAATCGCACAGAGCGTGGCAAGTAAATAATAAAATGCAGCAAAAAAGCATTTAGTGAATCAGCACCCGGCAGAGGGATAAACGTAAAGTGCCGGTGAGGACGCAAAAACACTGAGTGACTGACTGACATGGGGTGAAATTGGTAACTTGCGAGGCGACCCTAAAATGACACTACTTTTCGGTGGCAAATATGCGCACACATGCAATCGTGTGTATTTAGAAACCGAGTGTGGCATCTCGTCCGCTGGGTGGGCGGCTGATTTGCTAGCAATACAGTGTATATATGTTTTATATACATATGTATGCATTTATGTATGTGTGTGTGTGCTCCCACAACAGCCGCAAGTGTTGTTGTGTCTGCACAGCTGTCAGTTGATCTCCAACTATACGGCGCGTTGTGGCAAGTTGAGGGAAGTGCTGTGCATGAAGTGTAGGGAAATTGTTTTGATCTCGCAGTAACAGTATATAGTTACATACATATGTATATGTACGTATGTACATGTTTGTATAGTTGGTGAAGTTTTTCAATTTAGTTGAGCTACAAATGACAATGCTGCTTTAGATGATTATGTTAAATTTGAATGACATTTTAATTAATAACATTTGTTGACACTAAACAATTTACATGCACACACACATACAAACGAGTGAGCACATTGGAAACATTTACACATGTTGCGCATGAAGTGGCAGTTGTAGTGTTGTCAATAAAATGTGTGTGAGATGCTTTTTGGGGGGTTTCCAAAATATGTTTTCGAAACTGTTGGCATTTTTTGTTGTCTCGAAAGCTTGTGTAGTTGTAGTTGTTTGCGCAGCGTGCGCTTTCGAGTTTTTGTTCTATTATTTGTTGTGCAATTAATTATGCAAATAACAACTGCATATAGTGAGTGTGGCGCATGACTGTGTGAGGCAGTGTAATTCAATATTTGAAACTAGGGAAACCTCAATATTACAGGCGTATGTAAAATTTGCTCTGAGTTTGTATAAAAAATAAAATAAAAACACCATTATGTAAAATAAAGTAAAAAAATATCATAAAATTATTGTATTAAAATATGCTACCTTTCAAAAAAATAATAAAATAATATAAACATTATACAAAAGTTTAAACAAGAACAAAATATATTACAATTAATGTCGTTGAGACAAGACACTGAAAAAATAATAAAAGTTTGAGTGTAATAAAAATAAAAAAATTTACAAAAAATTTTCATATTGAATTAGATTTGATAGGTAAATATAATTGTTTACGCCTTTCTCTGCAGTCTTAAAATCCCAATCACTTTTTTTCTGCGCTTTGAAAAAATAAAATATTATAACTTTAATGGCATTCCACAATTCCCAAAAAAAAAGAAACAACAAAAAATTACAAAATCATAATTTATCTGTAAGGCATGTTTATACAGTAATAACTGGGTAAAAGCAAATAACAGCGTGAAATGTGAATTTGGTCTAAGCATTGGCTACAAAAAATCCAAAACTGCTTAACAAGAAAATCAAAATAAGCCACAAAAGCGCACAGAAGGCAGACAAATGTTATACACAATGAGAAAATCTGCAGAGCCACTTAAACGCCAAAACGTGACCAAATGCTTTCAAGCACCAAAAGCACTATAAAGGAAAAAATTACAGCAAAACAAAAATACAGAAACTAAGCACCAACTCATGGTGCAATAAGAAAGAGCCGAAAATAGCAAGGACGTAGAATTTTAGAAAGAAAAAAACAAAAACTCTTCATATTGCTTTCAAGTTGTTGCACAGCTTAGTTGCAGCATTGACGCCGCATAACATAACTTTGGATTAGTGCAAACATAATGAAGTGGGCTGTAAAACAGAAACGTTACAAACACTTGTGGCAAGAATGTGTTGCAAGCATTGTGCGCTGGCTGCTTTTAAGGTGCAGCGAACACTTGAAGAATACTTGTAGAATGCAAACGGAAATAGAAGCACTGTCGCAATTACAAGATAAATAAATATGCGAGCAACAGCTAACTGGAGCAACAACGAAAACCAAACGCAACGAAGAAAGCGCATAACTGTTAAACTTGGCCGTCTTAATGAGATAACAAGCGCTCTTTTTAGACCACGCTTAAATTCTTGGCGCTTTACTGATAGTGCAGCATGCCACAAACGGTGGCAGCAACAAATGTGCGCTTTGTTGGCAGCACAAGAACTTTGTAAATAGCAAAGTGTGCAGTCTGGCACTCAACACTCAGCACTCACTATCAGCTCACTTGGTGATGCTGCAGACTGTGACCACTTGATTTGATTTCGAAAAAATTTGTGCGCCTTTATGTGTGTGTTCGTGTTGAGCACACTAAATAAACATGCCACTTGGACATTGTTGCATTAACGAGTGTGCGAACTGCTGGCGACGACTATGAGTAATGTTTCCGAAGAAAAATAGCGACACAGCAAACACAAAATTGGAATTGGAAATTGGAGTAGGAAATGGTGTAGCCGGCAAGCAGCTATAGTTGTGGCATGCAACTGCATTCTTGTTAAAGAAAACATAGCAGTAAGACAATATTTGTCTTTCGCCTTTTCCAGACAAATCCCAAGGAGGCTACGACTCGCTCTTCGCGCGCTGCGCCCAACACCGCGGCCCGTCAAACTGTTCGAGTTGATGATGATGTTGCCGTTGATGAAGCTCAAATTGAAATTGAAGTGGATCACAAGTGCACATATAATGTTTATAACGGGTGATTTTTTTGAGGTTAGGATTTTCATGCATTAGTATTTGACAGATCACGTGGGATTTCAGACATGGTGTCAAAGAGAAAGATGCTCAGTATGCTTTGACATTTCATCATGAATAGACTTACTAACGAGCAACGCTTGCAAATCATTGAATTTTATTACCAAAATCAGTGTTCGGTTCGAAATGTGTTTATCGACAAATTTTGTTCAGCGATGAGGCTCATTTCTGGTTGAATGGCTACGTAAATAAGCAAAATTGCCGCATTTGGGGTGAAGAGCAACCAGAAGCCGTTCAAGAACTGCCCATGCATCCCGAAAAATGCACTGTTTGGTGTGGTTTGTACGCTGGTGGAATCATTGGACCGTATTTTTTCAAAGATGCTGTTGGACGCAACGTTACGGTGAATGGCGATCGCTATCGTTCGATGCTAACAAACTTTTTGTTGCCAAAAATGGAAGAACTGAACTTGGTTGACATGTGGTTTCAACAAGATGGCGCTACATGCCACACAGCTCGCGATTCTATGGCCATTTTGAGGGAAAACTTCGGACAACAATTCATCTCAAGAAATGGACCCGTAAGTTGGCCACCAAGATCATGCGATTTAACGCCTTTAGACTATTTTTTGTGGGGCTACGTCAAGTCTAAAGTCTACAGAAATAAGCCAGCAACTATTCCAGCTTTGGAAGACAACATTTCCGAAGAAATTCGGGCTATTCCGGCCGAAATGCTCGAAAAAGTTGCCCAAAATTGGACTTTCCGAATGGACCACCTAAGACGCAGCCGCGGTCAACATTTAAATGAAATTATCTTCAAAAAGTAAATGTCATGAACCAATCTAACGTTTCAAATAAAGAACCGATGAGATTTTGCAAATTTTATGCGTTTTTTTTTTAAAAAAAGTTATCAAGCTCTTAAAAAATCACCCTTTATATATATATATGTGTTTGTGTGTGTGTGTCCCTAAAATCGTCATTGACTTGTCATTGTTGATCTAAGTGCTGAAACGCATTTCATTAGGATTTGAGGTCCGGCGCGCTGTTTACTAATATTTTATTCATGGAAAATGATGTGCAAAATATTAAATAAATAAATGAGACGAACGTACTTTATATATGTATATATATACTGTATAGTAGTTAAGTTGACCGGTTACTGCGAAATGAAGTCTCCATTTTGCTATGGAAAATGCATTTACCATTTTGCTCCCGTTGCATTTGTTGTGCTAGTTACTTTTGTTGTTGTTATAAAAATGCAAAAATATGTGCATAACTTTAATCTTAAACAAACTTAAATGGTATGTGAACTTACTAGTATAAATAGCGCGCTGGACAGCAAAAAAAAACGAAAATAAGTACAGTATGTTCCAGTTTAGTGAGACATTAATGGTTGTTAAAGGTGCAGGATTGCGAAAAAAGCTTATAAAAACATTACTTTTTAAAGAAACGTTTTGCGAATTCACTCTTAAAATTGTGACAATTTATATATGACACTGTACAACTACTTTTTTTTTCGAAAATCAGTTTCCAAACAAGCTCTTTGTTAGACGTGTAAAAAAATCATAACACTACAAATTTAATAGGGTTTCAAAAATCATTATTTTTCTAATTATTTTTGTATTTTAAAACCATTTTTATGCAGATTTCCATTAAAAATTACAGCACTGAACAACTAAATATTTTTTTTAAAGAATTTTTTTTTTCAAAAAAAAGTTTCAAATGCAATTCTTACGCTTTTTGTGGAAGTGAAAAAAAATATAATTAAAAAATGTAACGGTGTCTTTAAAAACTATTTATTTTTAACATTTTCACATTTGTATTTCCGAAAAGTAACTTTTAATATGGAATTTTTACGCTTTTTATGTAGGCGTAAAAAAAAATAAGTCAAAAATATAACGGTGCCTTAAAAAAAGTTTTTTTTTTTTACATTTCTAACTAAAATTAGTTTTTTTTTTTAATTTTTCAGCATTAATGTGACAAAAGTACATGTAGTTAACCTATGTAAACACTTTAACATTTTGAATAATATTCGTGTCCTGTTATTAACAGATACTTTAGTAGAATATGGCAAATCGTTTCATAGTACTTTTTGATCTGTAAAAAAGCTTGCATGAGAAATTTAATATATACTGGGCAGTTAAACGGTTAAAATTCTCCACAAAAATGCTTAGCTTCCAATTTACTTCGAACTGCTGAACATATCTTATGTCTAATATGTAAGGATTGCACGAGTTGTATGTCGATCGAAAATAAATAGGTGTAAAGTAGAGAAAGAACGGATCAATTAACGAAAATGAAATTCAGTTATCCAGACACTACTGTACTCAATGCTTCATAATACAATATAAATAGAGAAAAGTTCCCTTGCAACGTTTTTGTGTGTAAATACATACTCAATAGACTTATTGTTTAGTATGTATTAGTCTGACTCCTTTCTTCTATGGCACTATTTGTTGTGACATGTAATGAAGCAGCGCGCTTATGTTATTAACTTTTTAACTTTTTTTCTATTACTATGAACACACTACCAACATTAACTTCCTCGCGCCAGAAAAAAAAGTAGTTTCATTTATTTTCTCCTTAGTCGCGTCATGTTTGCGGACTACGTATGCCCGACAGCGTTGCAAGTAAAAGGCGTTAACTGTCAGGAGTTTACAATTGTCAACAATTGTAGTTGCTGTTGTTGTTAGTTACAAGTCAGCGAAATCAACAACAACGACAGCAACTGTATGCTGCTAACTAACAAGCACACAAAATTACCAAGGAGCCAGATCGGTGTAAACATAGAGTGGTTACTCAACTACCATTGCCAGTTGGTTTGGAGGTAAGAAAAACTTTCCTGGTAATCATGTTTATTTAATTTGTAATTGATTGCATAGTTAGCGACGAGACGTTAGTGCCCACGGCAGCGCTTGTCCAGGCAAGCGAACGGACTTGGACTTGGTTTAAGCCAAACGAACGAGTAATGTTTAAAATTGTCGGTTGCAAGTGGTGAGTGCAGTGGAGCTGAGTGCCTGGGGAGTTGTGAAGTTGATGGTAATTGCAATTGATTTCTGGCGCTTATTTAATTTTAATGTAATTTTTTGCAAAAAATTTCAACTTTTTCGAATGGAATGCAATGTTGGTGGTAGGAAGTGGCAATGAAATAAAAAAAAAATTAAATAAAAAAACGCTTTACCCTTGAATGATCCAATATCAGGGGATCTGATAAATGAGCAGTTTCTTAGGGAAAAAGTTCGTGTGCAAAATTTCAGATAAATAATTCAAGAATTGAGGGACATCCACGTCACACTGATAATTTATATAATATTTATATACACTTTATAGGATTTCAGACGCTTCCGTCTGCCTGTTATAAAATCATATAAGAATAATATAATAAAATAAAAATGTTTCTTTTAAACTCTTAGTGCCACTGCAAAACCCACTGTCACCTAATATCTACAAAAAATATCCTTTCACAATCTGCATCAAATAAATGCACGTTTCTTTTTAACATCTCACCAAGTTAACAACTTCAGCAAATACATGCATTAGACATAGCAGATCATCATTACAGCGGCAGTCGTGTCTACACCACACAAATCCATTATAATGGGAGTCAGACGTCTAAGCAAACACTGCCAACTTCTTGAAAAACACTACTAAACAACTATGAATTGCGCAGGCAAATGAGCTAACATTTCAACTGGCCTACACACACTCAGCGATACCTAAAGTACTCAGCAAATCTTCAAGTACTCAACGAAGGTAAGACGATCACTGAAAGACCCAGCGCACGACAGTGAGGCATGCCAGAGGTATAACAGCACATAGAAGAGGAAATCAACCACAAACAACTTCAGTTGCTCACAAACATCGTAAATTGCTGCAAGATCATAGCAGAGATCACTTGCTGATCGGCAAAGCAGTTAAGCAGTCGGCTGGCGAATCAGCGAGTCAGCCGTCCGTTGGTGCAGTCAACATGGCAATTGTTTGCTAAAGACTTGTAAAGCGTGTGGCACGGCGAAGAAGATTGAAAATAAATAGAAAACAATGAGTGAGCAGAATTATAATAGAAAAGCAAAAAAAAAAATAATAAATTATGAAAAAGTTAAAAACAAAATTAAATGTAGAACAAGAAATACCCTATATAGGTGCATTTTTTATAGCATAAAAGAGTATAAAAAGATCTTTATATTGATTTATGTAGATCGGTCAGTCTGTGTGGTAGCTGTATACTATAGGAGTCGAATAATATCTCTGTAGCTTTCCCTGGGACAATAATCTATGCCAAATTTCTTGACATATTTTGAAATGAAAATTTTTTTTCTACACAAGAACTCGATTTTGATCTGTCAGTTTATATGGCAGCTATGTGCTGTGGTGGTGCGATATCAGAGTTTCCGACAAATGAGAATTTTTTATGAAAGAATGGTATGTGCAAAATTTCAGCTGGATATTTCCCAGTTCAGGGTATAAAAAGCAAAAAAAATGATGAAAATTTTAAAGTCAAAGTAAATGCAAAAAAATCACAAAGGAGGTCATCACAAAACAAACACAGACACAGTAGCAATATTTAGTTAGGCAGTTAGCATGCTTGCCAAGCAACCAGCAACAACAACAGACATATTGCCTTTAGAGAGGCTGAAATCATAGTTGCACGCATAATCAGTTGCCGGCCAAGTTGCAGACGATGGCTAACGCTGATAACCAAGCAACCAATTCTTGTTGCTGTTGCTGCTGTAGGTCGCCACCACCCATATTGCGTGTAGCCAAGATCACTTGAGTTAGCATTTGTGTGTTTCATACAACAAATATGCGACCACACATAGACAAATACATACAAACAAATGTGCATACACATATAAATATATTTATACTACAACACATACATATGTACACACAAACATAATCCTTATATTTCCACAACTACAATCTATATTGTTTGCAATGTTTGGACGAACTTGTTGTCGCCGCTATAGTTGCTGTTGTTGACTTGTGTGTTTTGACTGTTCTAAGCTGACGTTGAAGCTCGTTGCCACGGCATCGAGAAGCGTTTGTATTAATTATGTAAATATGCGTTAAGAAATACATACGTACATATACCGCTAAATATTTCCGCGCGCACTTGAGTGAGTGCGTCGCGCAAATGCTTGGTTAAGTGGGCAACTGAAGCAGCCAAAGTACACAAAATGCTACGATGCGCATGAGCAGCGCGGCGACTGGCTAACGAGCTTGCTTTGCAATAAAAATATGGCAATGCAAAACATGCTCTGCGTTGGCAAACTAACATGGTCAAATGCAATGGTGCAAAAGTTGACAACTTTCAAGGCTACTACTGTGAAGTTAAGTAAGCTGAGCGCTTTGAGGCTACTGGGACTACTGTGAATTCACAATGGATTTTCTTGCAAGTAAACATGAACTTATGGAAAGTTGAAAATGAATGAATTTTTATTGAACAAATAAAAGAAATTTTGATGTAAACGTTATAGTTTATTAGAAACTAATTCTAATTATGCGAAAACTGTTGTTTAAAAAAATCATTTTAATTTGATATGAAGAAAACCATCAATGAAGTATTCGATTTTGACTAAAAATTAGTTTAATGCAAAATATATAAATTCTAAAGTATATTAATAGAATGTAAAAATTTAGAAAAAATTTGGTTATGAATTTTTAAATTTTTATATTTAATTTAGTTTTCAAAATTAATAAAAATTCAAGTTTTCAGTAAAAAAATATTTTTTTTTCAATATTTCAAAATTTATAATTTTTAATTTTTTTTTTAATTTTTTTTTTTATAAGGCAATATAATTTTTATATGTTTATATGCAAACTTTGCTTAAGATTATACAACTTTTTATATATTTCCTGATTTTTTGCTATTAATTGCATTTAAATACTTACATTGGCTTAAGCATCTCGTTTAAATTCATCGATTTCCGCGCGATTAAATAAGTTGCTTATTTTTACACTCTAGTCTATTGCTATTGTTGTTTTACTACGTAGCAATGCAAACTTTTACGCGAAAAAGTTTGATTGAAATTCAATCAAATTGAAATCAAAACTTGAACCTCGATTATTTGGCCAAAAAGAAGAATTTGCAGGGCAAACGTTGACTGCATGCCGAAGCATACCACTGCGTGGCACCTTATGCCATTGAAAGAGCGCGCTGACAAGGACTACTCGCGGGTGCCAATATGGGGAGAGCCAAAGGGAGATTGAGAGGAGAGCCTCGTTTGTACAGTGGTCAATAAGAGAAAACAACGTAAATCGGCGTTTACAAAGGCAAATAGCCGCTAACACCCACACACACATACAAACATACACAAATTGCCAGCGCAAATAGTGGCAACACAAATATGTATTTGTATGTGTGTGCAACAACAAACAAGCGGGTAAACAGGCACAGACGTGCAGGCAACAACGAAGCTTTTAGAGCGCAAACACACACAAGCATACATACATAGAGAAAAATAAGGAGACATGCACTGTTTTTCGTTTTCTTTTTTTTCGGAGAATTTACTTTTGCCTCGCCACAATTGCAGCCAACTTCACTACAAGCAAGCGGTGGCAATAAAATCGCATTGCAACAAAGTAAGGCTAACAGTGTGGTGGAGTGTGCGCTAGCGAAGTTGAGGGTGGTGCACAAACTGAAGTGCGGCAGTTGCAAACAACAAAAATAGCAACACAATCAACCGCGAAAAGGAATTGGCATATGACAGCTTTTGCGCGCGCAAGGCAACAACAAAAGGCAAAAGTTCAAAGTTAATGCACAAATCTACAGTAGAATCCAAATAAAGTGAACAATGTGTGGTTTACAAGCCGACAGATGCAGATATTATTTTGGAACACACAAGTACATACCTACATATTTCCATAAAAAGCTCTTCAGTCTACCATTAACAACTTGGTAAGGTCGAGGTGAAGCCATGCACTCAACCACCGACATTTTTAATGTCCAACTCAAGTCGTGAGGCGAGTTCAGTTGGATTGCCAGGTGAAATAACAATAAAAAAGTGTATAGCGAAAGAGTTGCAGTGATTGGCGAGAGTATAACGGTACTTGTGATAGTAAGTTTCGATATTCTGATATACATATTATATTATAACACTATACTACCGACAGCAAAAAAATTGAGGTTAGATAACGGAATGGAAGTCAGTTTTGACGATAATCTCTTTCAGTATTCCAAAATAAATAAAAATATTCAAAAGCTCATTAAGGCTCAAATACCCGAAAGTAAGTTAAAATTTTTATTCACCTCTGGCACATCTGTTGGGGTTATAAAATAGTGCAAAACTCATTTAAATTTCTCCTGTCGACAGCTAATAATGTTCAAGATGTTGAAAAGAGCAAGCCATAATTTTTTGAAAGTAGCCAGAAAACATAAGAGCAGCAAAGGGAAGGTGGTTGAAGGATTGCTGAGAGCACAAAATAATAATGGAGGTTAGGTAATTTTTCTAGAAAACAGTCTTGACGATAGTCTTAAAAATCTCTTTCTGACTCATAAGGCTCGAGAGCGAGTTACATTTTTTATTCACCTCTCCATAATGTAAAGTTTTTTTTGAAAATGTCGATAAAACAGAAGAGAAGCAAAGGGCTTGAAAGATTTGATTTCGAAAAAAATCAGATTTGAGGGAGTTAAAATATTTCTGTCGACAACTTTAAAATTTTTATGGAAATTGAAAAAAATAAAGAATGAATATATCAAGAATAATAGTAGTAGCCTCCAGCGCGGCCAACACTCAATACAAAACTCTGTGGACCCACTTTCCTTTTGCACTTGTCTGCCCTTCAACCGCGTCGCTAAGCCGCTTGACACTGCTCCTTTTCGATGTTGCGGTTGGGTTGGTGAAAAGCGAAAATGGAAAAGTTTCTCTGAACGCAGACAACAAGTTCTATGACCTTACAATTACAAATACAAAGACACAAACAAAACGAAAGCAGACGCAAATGCAAGCAACAAGGAAAGTAAACAACAACTACAATGGAAAATACAAAGTGCCATCAAGTTGCCGCTTTCATTCATTCATTTTCGCCAACAAGCGGACGGAACTGCGCTTGCAACAGCTGTAGACCATTTTCTGATTTAATGTGCAGCTACTTCATGAGGTTATGGCTTTGAAATGTAAAGCTTAGCATTTAAATGTTAAAACACGAATTTTCTGCTTTAAAAAAGCACTGTTCGGATATAAGCTCTGAAGCAGAAAAAAATGTAGTTACAAAAAAGCCACAATAGCAATCATTCAAGACACGCTCAGCACTTAAGTATTGTAATCATTTGCATTTGAATATGAGTATAAAAATATATATTTTTGACATTACAAAAAAAAAATTGAGAAAAACTTCGAACGCCGTTAGAACGTGGCACAATGAACTGAGTAAGAGCGCAGTAGACTAGCTGTTTTTCTCACAACGTTTGAGCGCAATATGCTGTGAGTGCGTCTCACTCAACTAGTCATAGCTAAGTAGTTCATGCACTGCCTATAATTCTCAGCCACTTCTAGTGGTCCCATACCAAGAACGCGTCTACAACTTTTTGTGTCACAGTAATGGCGCTCTCTTTGAATTTACTTTGACATTACATGCGGAAAGAAGTATTTAATAGTTACTTTGGCACTTGCTTTGTGGCAAAATTACAAAATGAATATTACTGTTTTTTCGCCGGGTAAAGCTTTTGCTTTGCATTGCTAAGTATGCTGATACTTTGTATAATTTCAGCCGCTTTTTGTTACTTTTAGCGCTATGCCGCTTGCTAAACGAGGTTTTGCCGGCGGGCTTTTGACTAAACAGGGTATATTAAGTTTGCTATGAAATTTTTAACACCCAGAAAGACATGTCGGAGACGGTGGATATAGAAATGATCAGCGTGATAAGCTGAGTCGATGTCCGCCTGTATATACTTGAGCTAGTCGCTCAGTTTTTGAGTTATCGATAAGAACTTTTGCACACGTCCTATTCTACCCAAGGAGCTGTGCTTTTGCTGCAATCGACAATATCGTACCACTATCAGATTAGATACTTAACTTTTATTTGACAATATATCTTCCCGAAATTTGGCATAAATCATTGTTTAAAGCAACGCTACAATCTTCATACATATTGCTCAGATCGTACCTCTATAACATATAGCTAGAATACAAACTGATCGTTCGAAATCAAAACAAATGTTTTGTATACGCTTTTATGATTTAATAAATGGATCCCATTGAAGGGTGTTATAGCTTCGGTGCAGCCGAAGTTAACGTTTCTTCCTTCGTCTACATTTCGCAGGACTTTGACGCTTGGTAATATAATTAATATGGAGCAGCGTTGTGTTATAGGCGAAAATGTGTTTTGAACACAGTAATAAACCGTTATGAGTATGCTTCTGCAATTTTTTTGATTTTCTACTTTTTTGAGTATGCATTGGTATCTTTGCAACGTGCACCTTGCCGACCACTTCAAAGCACATTAAAACAAGCTAGCAACTCTTTTATGTTGACTTTGCCTCATTAATTAATGCTTTTTCAATACGATGCTGGTTGGAAAGTGCAACAAATAGGCGCATTTGTAATATGCATGTTGCAAGTAGGGAAAAATATGTGTATGTATGTCGGTATATTCGCAATTTATATAAGCCTTTTTCTGCAGCTTTGGTTTTGACGTTTCTAGTTGGAAAAAAGTTATGAAGCAGTAAAGTAGTTACTGACAATTGCATATACATACATACATATACATATACATCATCAGAGAACACTACATTTCAAATTTACATATGTGTGTGTATACCCTATACATATATACATTCATATATGCAACATGCATGCAATTGTGCTAAAAGCCAAGCAGTTGCATGTGTAATTACATCGTTGAAAGTTCTATCAAACGAACGAGTGTATGAAAAAAAAACAGAAAACGTTACCAAAGCAGAAAACTATATGCTCTCACTAGCAGAGCGCAGAAATAATGCACAATCAATAAGTGTAATGAACCTGCTCCAAAGGCATATTATATAACAACACTGAACTTGCTCAGATGCACATCATTATGCTGCTTGTATAGATACATAATTATATATGTGGGTATATAAATATGTATATATACAAGTACATATGTACGTATATGCAAATTTAAAAGAGATATTACAATCGCGCTGCATACTTGAAAGCTCAAAGGACACAATGACTGATAGTTTGTATGAGTTTGTTTGAAAAGTGCTGTTAAAAGGAACTGAAAATATGTTTATTAGCGACGGGAATATGGAATACTAACGGTTAAGAGCTTTTAAAGTGGGTTTATAGCAAATAAAATCAAAATAATTAATGGTGCTATTGAGAACAGCCGCTTGTATTCTTTAAATAAAAATATAATTTTTTTACAAGGAAATGCCGTCAATATTTTAGAAAATACTTATTTAAAAAAAAATTAAAAGAATTTAGTAAAAAAATATAAATAAAAAAAAATTAATAAAAAAAAACAATAATAAAAATTTAAAAAAAATTCAAAAAAAAAAAAAAATATTTAAAAATTCATTTCAATGTAACAAGATCTATCCTAGAATAGTCTCTTAACTCAATAGAATCTAACATAACACGAAATTTGAATGATAATCTTATCTTATCTCCTAGAAGTGTCACTACACCTTTCCTAACTTTACTTGGTAACATTACCTAATTCTTCCCAACAAAAAGTAAGCTAACCTCATGAAATGAAATATAACTTGAAAGAACTCAAAACCGACCAAGAACAATTAAGTATAATGTGATATTGGAGAAAAGAACGTGTTTTGTCTTCATCTATATTAAATATAAAAGGTTTTTACTTTTTAAAGCATAGTCTTCTAAACAATGAACATCTTCCCATCGGCGCCAAAAATGCACTGCTTCGATAGTTGATCTTTCTGCTGGCTGGTTTGGTTTAATCTTTCAGTTGAGCACCATAGTAAAAAGAGAGTAAGTCAGCAAGAAAAAAATGCGGGAGTGGAGAGATTTCAGTTTTGCTGTTTCTCTTTCATTATTGGAAGATTACTTTCAGAAAAACATTTATATTTATAGAAGAAATACACTTTAATATTATAGTATTTCTGCATTCATTTAAAAAAAAATTGACTAAAATAGTCATTTATATTAGAAAGTCCATCAATATTTGCAAATACATTACAATAATATTCACTGTATGCTACCTTTACTATACACTACCTGCCTATATTTGCTCCACTCGCAGTACGCAATATGAAACTACCACCACTGGAGCTTTCATACCACCTTTCCGCACGCACTATTACTGTACTCTTAAGCATGACTAACATAGTAATAGTATTTCTCCCACCCCTTCACTTGGCAAGCGCAATTTTCTGCACGCTTAATGACACCGCAAAACGCACTTTAACGTAACAATTCCTAGTGATTTTGTCTGTCCAACCTACTGTAAATGATTTCCTGTATTTTTGCCCTCCACCCCACGTCTACAACAAGTGCGTTGAATTAGCGCGTGTATTTGTTTTTTTTTGTTGTTACGCTACTAATATATTTACCTCCTACATTTTTACGCCTGTCATTCATTTCCGCGCAACGAACCCTTGATTTACTAGTGATACATGGTAGAAGAAGAAGCAGAAATGAAACAAAAAAATAGCAACAAAAAATGCGAGCAAACTTTGTGCGGCAAGAGTGTGTGTCAACCAAAATGGCGCTGCAACAGCAACAGCACTTTCGTTAGTTGGTCTGCATGTCAGCCATAATTCTGCCGCACAGAATTACAAATGTCAAATGTGGCAAAACATGGAAATAAAATTAAATTTACGATTTTCCTTTTGACACAACACGACATGGCAACTTAAGCACAAACATACAAGCGACATAATACGCAAAGATAGCGCGTACAAGACGCAGGACCAGCCAGAGCGAACGCTGCGCTGCTGTACGCATAGCGACTTTAATACGCTGACAAGGTTGTATTCTTTTGGACATGGCATTTGGGGTGGTGAGGAAAGTGTGTTTGTATGTTGGATTGGTGACTATTGCTAATAACACGCATTGTCATTGCGCACATGCTCGTATTTTCTGCGATTTTAGTTGGTGAGAGTTTTGCAAAAAAAATTTTTCTTAGATAGAGTTATGGTCTACATAGGTCTAGGACAGGAATAGTGTTATGTAAGGTAGGTATTAAGGGCATTTGCATAGCTGAAATTCAATGAAATTGAATTATTATGATCTTGATTGCTGCTTTTTAGCTGATAAAATAATAGATTTGGAACACTTCAAAACATTTAAGCATCTCAGTTCATTTCACCTCAATTTTCGATCAGAAAAATAAATAAAATGTTATCATAGTTGGAAAATTGGACTACTGAGCTGTCTCGAGAACGCTAACTGACGTTAAAAAAGTGTAGAAATTTAGATACCGCAGGATTGCAGTTTGGTTCAGATAGTTGTTTCCAGTGTTTTTTGGAGAGTTAAGAAGAATGTATCTTATTATTATTAGTTTTGGTTCATCATTTTGTCACCTCCTAGGTCAGGCATCGCGAAACTAAGTGCTTGTTTCCTTCAATCTGACTTTCCTCTCAGAAAAATCTGATAAAGTATCCACAAATAGACTTCTAGCTTGTCTACGGTAAATCTTATATTTGTTCTACACTGATAGATTACTAACTTAACATCATCTAAACTGGCAGACATTGTTTTTAGTTTTTCTCGGATTTTAATACATTATATATAAATTCATATGCACTTTCTACCAATTTTTCAAGCATAATTACTCCTAATATCAATATGCTGCTGACGCTCTTTTTAACTCAACTTAAGAAAGAGTTATCACAAAAATATGCCATTAATTACCGTTGTTAGCAGCAATGTCAGAAATGCCTGCGAACAAATCTCATTTGTACATTTCACTTGTATTAAATACACTCTGCATATGTATGTATGTACATTTCGTATAGAGTCGCTCTTGAACACTGGCAGTAGTGGCCCCACGGGCAGTGTGACATTAATTAATAAGCGCTTGCAACATTTTTTTCGCTGTCACTGTGCCGCGCTGTCACTTTTTCATTGTCAAATCAACGAGCAACGGCGCAATTGTGATTTTTATGCAGTAATTTCTTATATAAGTGCGCACTAATTGGTGGCAGAAATCAGCTTTTATAATGAAGGAATACTTATTTTTGTGATTTAAAGAAGTATATGTTTTTGCAGAAATGACGAGGAATAAAGTATGGAAATGTCAATTATTACTACAAGCGCTCAGAGTGCATATATAAAATGTTAAATAAGTTAAAAAATTTTTTAGTATTTTTTAAATTTATTTTTGGCACGTCTAAATGAGGAGACCATTAAATGAAGTGGCTGGATCCGCTTATGAATTATCTCTGCTCAGCGCCAGGCGTACAATGTTGCAAGGTATTGGGTGCTTCACAACTTTGTATGAGCAATTTAATTACAATAAATATCGTAAAATAAATACAAGAAAACTATATGGAGAAGGCAATACTGAAGTGGGCTATAAAACTCGCCGCACGACGGACAAATTGCTCACCCACACCACCAGCTCATTGGTAATACCAATAAATATAGTATGCATTCTCATTGAATTAACAGCATTGAATAACAACAAATTTTATTACAATAAATTTCCCTTCATTCAGCAACACCAGCAGCACCCTCAACCTTACCAACTGTTCAACTAACCACCAAACCAATACCATAACTTTCGCTATTATTTATTATGGTGCTCAGCTGTCATAGAATTTTACGACTCGAACTGCTCACTCCAATATAATTATGCGCACGATACGTCACGAAATGTTCAAAAAAGGATTAAATTGCAACCCGAAGTGTTGCCAGACTTTATTACTTTGCCACATTAGTGTTGGCGGTGGCTTCTTCGGTCGTTATATTTAACCATTTACGCATTTTTTCTATGGTTACTTCGGCATTATTTGTGGTTAGGTTTTAATATCATAAAATAATCGATTGCTATAAAATAGTCATCAAAAATATATATAAAAGTGTGGCGTGGCAATAAAGGGAGACTATAAGGCGAAGCAACAGTAATAAGCGTCGATTGTTTCCGAACGGGGTTTAAGTATTATTCATACACGCAGTAATCGTACACTAACGATGGGTGCATGAGTGGGTAATGAGTAACCATATTGCGTTTGTCAAAGTGTCGTTAAATGGCGGAAACTGTGAATGAAATGAATGAAGTCATAAAATGCGTTTAAATGCACTTAAAGTGGTCGATGGAGGGATAATGCTGAGGAATAGTGAAGAAGTGCGCTTAGTGTGCACATCAGCTGATGGAGTTTTGAGTAAGTGGCTGTTTGAATTCAGTTTAAAGGGCTAACTATAATGTGAATAAGCTAGCTTAAGCCAGCGTAAGCAACTGTCCGAATACACACAAATTGTATGTTGCAACTATAATGTGCATAACATCAAGTTTCGTTAAGTTTTGTCAAACGTCATTTGCTTAAGCAAAATGCGAAACTGATCGCATGTTCCGTACGGAATCAGCTGTTTTCTATTTTTGTCAATAGATACATCGTTTTGAAGAAGAAGAAGAAGAACGACGAATGTTTTGTACAAAATTTAATGGAAAATATTGAAAAAGGAAATGTTTTTACGACAAACAATATGCCTTTTATTTCAATCGGGTGTATATAAAAAAATCTATATGATCAGTCCTCTTCATTTCTAGGAATCGTACAAAAAAACTATCCTACTTTCTTCCTGTTTATTTCCCTCACTGAACATGACCGAACTCTATTTTTTAATTTCACTAATTTCTGTCAATATGCGTATTCCTTCTAAAACAGAAGTAAGCATTTTAATTGTTTTTAAATATTTTAATATTCTGTTAATTTTTGCAAAATGCAAACTAAACAAAACCAAAACACAAGTTGTTTTTGACACTTTCTTCTTATGCATTTAAGCACATTATAGTCATTCAAAAGTCTACTCTCCATTCGTTATGCATTTGACAGGCTTTTCGTTCATTTTTTGACAGTAACATACGGCAGCTTATGCATATTATAGTTAGGCCTTAAAGTGTGAAGTATGCTGGGGTTTTAGCGTCATGTTCTCAAATAAAAAACTTTGAAGATATACTTATATAAAGCTATAATGAGGAGGAAAGGGTAAATAGTAAATTGAAGAGTAAAAATAGTAAATTGTTAACTGCCATCTTTAAAAATAAATTAAAACGATTAATTATATCAATTTTCCACTTTCTTTTTTGATTAATCCTTGTGATGTTTAAGTGTTTTTATATAAATCAAATGGGATGTCATAATTAAAGAGAAAGAAACCTTAGTAAACTGTTTAAATTGGCATTCTTACACTCTCTTGAGCTAAATTTTACATCTGAAGTTTATTGCCGTCTTACCTGTAATCTTTTTCTAGACGAAAGTAGACCCTAACTTTACAAACATAGAAGAGGCCAATTGCAAACGAAAATTGCTATAAACAATCGATTTAAAAGTGCTACAAATAAATTAAACTTGTTGCAAAAAAAAAATATATGTATAATAATAATTGAAAACAATAAACAACTATCAATTCCCTCACTACATGGCTGCGTTAATAACTCCCCAATGGCTGTCAATTCCCCGGCCAATGTCTGACTTAGGCATACTAATGTACTGAACACCTCGATTTGCGCGTGTTAGATCGGCTAGAAACGGTGCTTGACTGCCAGGCGTCCACATAAGCAAAGCACAGACAAAAATTGATTGTGCGATTTGAGCGCTCGTATGTTTACAACACAAATTCTAACAAGAAGTTCATAAAAAAGTAACCCAACGCATTTAGTTGGCAAGAAAATAAAGATTGCAGTTCATATAATGATGTAATGAAGAAGTCGAAAAAGTAGAGACAATACTGTAACCCAGTAGTGAGTTGAAAAAAACAAGAAGGTTATGCAGGATGATGAGAATTATGTGTCGAGGTAGGCAATAGAAAGAGAAAATAAGGTGGAAAGGTAAAACAGATGGGTAATAATTTAAGTTTGTGTCTGTGGGAAAGTTGTAATTGTTGAAGATATCTAGCTAATTTTGGGTACAAGAGTTTTGCGGACTATATTAACAGTGTTGGAGAACGATCAAATACAAATGCAAGAAGTATAAAGCGTGAATAAGGAGGTAAAGAGGGAAACCCGAATAAGGTTATGGTGAGGAAACTGTTAAATTTAAATGTTTGTAACTGATTGAGTATTAGATCTTATTGGTAACTATTTAAAGTGTTGGAAAACGATAATAGAAGGAGAAAATGAATAACGAAAAATGAAAGAGATGAGAACTGGTCAGTAAGGAAGATGTTAGTGCTTTCGATTATAAAGCAGTTCCAATGTTAGACATTAGAAGACACTATTTACAGTGTGGTTAGAAAAGACAACCACAATTAATTATTAGAAAGAGAAAATAAATGGAGTAAGGTATGAATGCTTTAAGATTTCTTGAAGATTGGGTCTTAAACTCAAGCTGGTACTAAAAACTGTGTAGAAAAACGATCAAATACAACTTAGTGTTTGCAGGTCCTTCGAAATCGCAATAAAATAACAGTTATGTCGCAGAAAAAGTATTACAAGTATGCAAACCCTTTTTGCATCTCCACTCCTACATTCTTCCACTGGGAGAACACCGCCAGCTAATAACAGCACAAAAAGAATAGCCGCCAAAGTATGGTACGTGCAACAAGAAGAAATCAGCCTAAAGGGCGGACAGACACGACGAAAGGGGAAGGCAAAAGGGCAGCGGTAACAACAGTGCAACAAACAAAACGTGAAAAAATCAAATTCTAAACAAGTTCATTGATTGCTGATGATGGGTGAAAATTGCTGCCGTTGAGGCTTTTACGGCTGCACCAAGCCCTTACTGTAAACGCTGGCTACACGAGCGTGCTTGCTGCAGTTATTGCAGCACATCGTTATGGCCGATTGCTATGCCTCGCATTGCACTAAACAAATTTATGTACGTATGTATGTATGTTTGTGTGTATGTCGGTGTAGGCACATATAATTGGTAGTTGTGTTACGCTGTTGCTGGTAGCCGCAATTGGCTGCTGCAGTACAATAAACAAGCGGCAGCAGCACCAGCAATAACAACTAACAATAATAATAAAAAAACAACAACATATATACAAACAACATAGTGTAAAAACGATTTGCAGACAGCACATGCAACACACTTGCGCTGACGATGAAGTTGCAGCAACTTCAAGCACTGCATAACATGCCACACAGTGCCGCGTGATTGTGAATATTGCGGTAAAGCAGTTGATGAAAGGCAGCACACAAAACGGCAGGGAAAAAAAGTAGAATAACAACAACAACAAAAAAACAAATATTAACGTTTCACCATAGCAGCAGCAAAGGGTGTTGTTACTGGCTATGAGTTCAGTAAAAATGTTTGTAAAAAAACGGAACTACAAAAACAAAACAAATGGAAATGAAAATGAAATAAAAATCCAAAAACGAAAACAAATAAAATGCAGCAAAAACACAACTAAATATAAAGTAAAGCACAGCAGCAAATTACAGACTGCACACCGTGTTGCACACAACGCCGGAATCGCTGTGCCGTCATGGCCGCCGCCGCCATGTACTGCATATATTGTGGCCGTTATCGTTGCAGCTCGTTAACACAGCTTCCAGTGCCTTTGCTCCATATGTGCATGCAGCTGTGCAAAAAAAACAAAAAAATTGCTTGCTATACGTGCAGCAAGCGCATGAACGTTTTTCGGTATGTGCGACAATGGCCAGTGCTGCACGTCTGCCAGTACTATGGCTTGCATGGTTTATGTGTGTATGTGTGCCGCAGTGTTGTAATTCCGCAAATTACGCGTTCGCCAAGTTTATTTCATTCGTATGTCTGCGGCGTGCTGTAATTTCTTTTTCGCTTTTGTTTTCGTATTTTGGCAGTGTCGAGATTTCTAGCTTCCACGTCCTACAAATGACTGGTTCGTGCTCTAAGCGCAGCCTAATATTGAAATGCTGACCTTACTTAGACAATATGATAGATATTTGAAGTATTTTGAGGCACTATTGAGTTATTGATTAGTTCAAAAACATTTAAAATTTTAAAATGAAATGAAAAGTAAAATTTATTTAAGAAAGAAAGTAGGCAACTTTGGCTGCGCCAAAGTGGTAATAAATTCATTTAGATATTTCAAAGGCTAAGGAACTATTTATCATATACATATACAGACAAACAGAAAGACGGACTGACAGACATGGCTCAATCGACCCAGCTTGATTATTTATATATACTTTATAGGGTCTTCGACTTTCTTTTCGTGTTTTCCAAACTACTTGGCAAAGTATTATACCCTGTTTAAGGTATAAAAATATATATAATATAAATAGATTTGGAGGGTTACAAATTGTTTGCTCGATAATAACGCATAACTTACATAAATTGTTACAAACGAAAACACATAAAAGCCCTAATAACCCTAATAAATTATTTACATACTCTCTTTAGCTGAATTCTGTTAATACTCTCAGAGTAACATTTTTCGAAAAGAGTAGAGCACAAAAAAGCCAGTAGAAAAGTGGCGAATCGATCACTCAAACTCAACACTTTTTAATACAATATCTATGGTTTGTTCTCACAGTGTTTTTCAGATTTGATAATACTTCCAAAAGTGGCTCAACTCCAACCAATCGCAAAGCTTTGATAAATACCTTTAATAAAGCATATAAATCCAGTGATTTATAGTGCATTAGCGGCGGTTTATAACCACTTAAGCGGCACACCAAAATCCATCAACACACTTTATCAGCTCATTTCCACAACTTATCAACAATGAAAGTAGTTATTAACCTGTTGCTGCAGCCAAAAATTTACAAAAATAATAAAATAACTAATGCAGATAAACAAATATGTGAAAACAACAAAATTGAAGCAAAAACTAAAAATTAAAGAAACTAACGAAAGCTAATTCATTATGGTCAGTTGCAGCTGAATCATTACCCAAAAGAAAAAGAGGAAGAAAAAAGTGCCAAAATAAAAAACATAAAATACCAAATAAAGGTTTATAATGACATAAACGCTCAATCAAAAAACCAGCAAAGTGCCAAAATTGTACAAAACGATAAAGTATCTGTGTATGTATATACAAACACGCACATTAATCTGATAAGCAGCGCTGATAAGCGTGCTGGCCAAGATACTAGCACTAAGCAAAACCTTCGAACTAAATATGTACTTATAACAGCACTTCTGGTATAATCAGTAGATGTAGAACAAACCACTTGAGTTTCAGGTACACAATCAATGGCCTGTTTCGTGATTTCATGTGTATGTGGAATATATATTATTATTTGTATTATGTCGTGCAGCTTTTATCCGAAAATCAAAATAATCCATCATAGTTTTATCGATAAGTTGAAGGCAATTTTCGTTCAACTTTTAATGCTCAACAACAGTGTTTTTGTTAGTTGGTATTTATTTGGGTGAGCACAAATCTTATCACCGTTATGATTATTTGAAGCGCTAGTAAACTGAAGCAGACCGACACCCATACACAATTATTAGTGCTTTATATATGAGTGACATAAAACCCTTAATAAGTATGTATATATGTACATACATATGTACATATGTCTTCTCAATGTGATCTGTAAATGTTACTAAAACAAGAAAATCGTTAACTTCGGTTGCACCGAAGCTATATTACCCTTCACAGGTGTATTTCTTAAAGCATAAAAGTGTATAAACAATCTTCATCTTCCTTTTGATCGATCAGTTAGTATGGCAGCTGTATGCTATAGTGGTCCGATCTGAACCACTTTTTTGGATCATGGTGCGTTGAACAATAAGCCATGCCAAATTTCGACAAGATGCTTGTCAAACAATTTTTTTCCATACAATAACTTGATTTTGGTCGAACAGTTTGTATGACAGCTCTATGCTTCATTCATACGATAATTGTAGTCCCCAACCAATGAGAGCCTTCTTACAGAGAATATAACTTTTGTAACATTTCATATCGATTTATCTGAGGTTGCCTTTTGGGTGTTACAAATATAGCGGCAAACTTAATGTAGGTTAAACGTATTATGTTCATACGGCAATTCTAATAAAATTAAAATTTACGATCTCCCGATTTAGCTGTGGAAATATACAACTAGCCGCAGCAACAAAAAGTTTTTGAAGATCTCATAGAAAGTAAGTTTGAGAAAATGAAACACACACTGGTACAAACGAGTACTAACGAGTGTGGCGACAAGCGATCGCTTTATACCTATACAATAAAATCAAATCATAAATAAATCGTTATGTGTTGTCCACTCGCACTCGAATGCTTATCGGCTAAGCAAAATGAAAAGAAATATTGTTAGAAAAACAAAATCGAAAAATGGAGGTTTAAAAAGAAACAAAAAAATTGTTAAAAAATCCAAAGAAAATATAGCGTAAAAAAATCCGAGACAATATAGTGCGTGAAAAATAGACCATTATAAATTACCAAATGTCGCTTCGTTCAACTTCAAAGCAAAAGTGCCGCCGTCAACGGCACGAGGCTGCTAATCAGCGTTTGGCTAACAGCGAGCAAGCATTTCATCGAAAAAAGTGCTGCGATAGCGTGTGCGTGGGTAAAACACCGTTGCTGTAGAAGAGTTACTTAATAGTTCGGCATAATTACTCCAACTAGATTTTAATTGGATGTAATGTTAGGAGATTAGCAAAATGTGGTTGGCTTAATGCTAAAATTGTGTTACTTTAATTAAGTGATTTATTTAATGGCAATTAGTTGTCAACTACTGAGGAGAAGTTGGAACCCCGATATTATGTATTAATGTTGTGGAGAGTTAGTGACTACAGCTTAAAAACTCAAGATAAGGCTAGAAGTAAAATTTTGTGACAAAAATTTGGCTAAAGTAACGTAAACGTATTGATAGTTACCGTAAAAATGTAGCAAAATAGAACACCACAATATATTTTCTATGAGAAGAAAGTTGAATAAAATATGAGTATGTTTTTATGTAATATCGCGTACTGGAAGAAGTCGTATGCTATTCGATACCTATCTGCTCGTTTTACATTCGTGCTCTGCTCTGAAGTCAAAGAATTGTGAGAGCAACAACAAAGCTCAAGTAGTATTTGATAGAAAAGAGTTGATGTACTATAACTCTTGAAGTTATTGAACTCATTGTATTGCATCTCTGTTAGAGTTTGCTATTCTATACCAATTACTTCTTCGATTCGCTAGTGACTGAGTTTTTGGTTGATTCTGCAGTGAGCTGAAACAATACTAGTTTCATGATCATCTCATTTTTATCAGAAATCGCAATAAAGCAGTGAAAGCAAAGACCTTTTTCGCTCAAAATGAAAACAGTTGTCAATTTTAGGCGATAACATTATCAGCTTTATAACTAATTTAAAGATGCTGCATAGTGACCTTCCTCTTTGAGTGAAGAATACTTCATGGTATATAAAAAAAACTCAAAATTTCTGGAATTTGTTATATCAGTGAAATTACCTATTGAAACCAGTTTTGAGACAGTAAAAAAATATTTCAAAAATCAATAAAAATTGCTGCTAAAGATTTTATGAAGATTTATACACATAAATAATTATTTCGAGTCAATGACTTCCTATTAACCTTTATGTCAACAGCAGAACCTTTTTACGCACGTCAACAGCAACACACCCGGGTATGTACATACGTTCAACTAATCGCTTGCGATTCAGATTTTTTTTACTAATAATTCAATAATAATATTTCTAATAATTCAATAAATAATGATTCAGTAGTTGGTGACGAGGCTTTAGATGAATGTGTAGGTGATATTGGTGGTGATGACTCAGACTTAGAAGAGCCCACGTTACCAGAATATGACCCAGAGGACGACAGTGATTCTGATGAAGAACTTGAAGATGCACCAATTGAAGCTGGGGAATATTTTACTGCCAGAGATGGTAATGTTTGGTCTTCGATACAACCACAACCTGTAAGATTCCGTACGCACAACATTCTAAGAAGTGCACAATCTGGACCAGTACGGGCAACGCAAGGTTTGACCATTTCAGAAACGTTCAAATTGATAATGTCAGACGAAATATGCGACATAATTTTTCGTGAATCAAATCGAAAGGCAAGGCAATTCTTTGATGATGACAATGCAAAACATCCAACAAGAGAACCGAGATCATGGATTTCCATAACAGAAAGTGAATTTGATGCATATTTGGGCGTACTTTTGCTAAGTGGCGTTACACATTCTGGTTACGTGCATACGAAAGATTTGTGGAATACTAAATCACATCCATTATATCGTGCTGCAATGAGTGTACGACGATTTTGGGAAATTAGCCGCTTCATTCGTTTTGATAATGGAAACACACGCCAGCAACGCAAACAAACTGACAAAGCAGCAGCAATATCGGACGTTTTTTTGATGCTAAACAGCTGTCTTCGTAGATATTACGTGGCAGAAGCCAACGTCACCGTAGTTGAACAATTGTATGCTTATCGTGGTGGAACTGGCTTCACGCAATACATACCATCAAAACCTGCCAAATATGGGATAAAAGTGTGGTGGGTGTGCGACTCCATTTCGTCCTATCCATTGCAGGTACTATCAATATTGTTGAAAGTATAAATAACTAAATTGAATTTAATTTTTCAATGCAGGGACAAATCTATACAGGAATAGCACCGTCTGGTGAACGTGAAAGAAACGTTGATGAAAGAATAGTCAAAGATTTATGTATCAACCTTTTTGATGAAAGTGGAAGAAATATTGTATGTGACAACTTTTTCACTAGCTACAACTTGGCAAAATCTTTGATGATAGACAATAATTTATCCATCGCCATCGAAGCCATGATAGGTAGGCCCATCCGAGTTGTGGATGATGGAGCACATGAAGCGGAGGAGCGTGATAGTACGGGACGCCTAAAAGTAAAGGAGAATTGCTACATCTGCTCCAAACGACGCCCTACTCGTAAAGCATGCACAGACTTGCCGCAATGCGATAGATGTAATTGAATTTCAATAATTTTAAATTTTTTCGTAGTTTTTTTATAAGTATTTTATAATTTATAATAATTTTTATGCCATAAGTATTTTTTTCACTCAAAATAAACTATATTTTTCAAATATTATCATATTTGCATGCGTTTTACTATACATATGGTATGGTATACCCAGGTATGTATGCTGTTGACGTAAGGGTGCAACTTTGTAAATGGGCTTTATCTACCAAACGGATGATCCAATCCTAACCAAAATTGAGACTATTGCGTAAAACAGTTTTCGCTAGGATATCACGAAATTTCAAGTCGATCCGATTATCCAGTTCAGAGCTACAGCGTTTTGAAAACGCAAAACATACCCAGGTATGTTGCCGTTGACATAAGGGTTAAAAAATTCAAACATAAAACTTGAACAAAAAGAACAGCGGCTTTGAGGAAAAAAGTTTTTCCCCTATTAACTGCTCTCCACTCATAGTCCACCTAATCATTTTATGCACTTCTTTTTATTGCTTTTCTTTATTGTGTGATTTTTATGAGTGCCAGAATAAAACCTTGACCTCTGGCGCTGTTAGGAGCGTAATAAACTATTTGACGGCAATTTGTTGTAATAAACTAGCAACCGCAAAACACGTGTTGCACGCATGTTTGTAAACTAGCAAAGCGTACACAAAAATATTTGTATGCATTTCACTTTTTATGGCGTCTTATGACGTGTCGTTCTTAATGTGCAAACTCATAAAATAGTTGTATTAGATTTCATTTATAGTCACAAAGAAAAAAATGCAATCAGCGCGCAATTAAAGGCGTTTTTGATGGATGGAAGTGCGTGCGCTGTTTTGGAGATTAGTGATTGTTGATAGTGTCGTAAAACTGAGGTAGTTGATAAGTTAGTTAAAGAGAAAACTGCGATTTAGAGGTACGCCAATGAATACTGCCTTCAATTATTTTTAGAAACCGAAAAATTTTTTTGTTTTTACGATAATTCTCGTGCTTTATAGAGTTATAACGTTTTAGTGATGAAGAAAATCATAAATTGTAACAAGTTTTTGTGTTCAATTAATATAATTTTTTGTAAGAGTATTTTTGAGCGACAAATAAAAACTCTCCACTTTTTGGAGAGTTGAAGAAATTGTCAGAAGTAGATGAAATATACATGTATGAACAATATTCATATTTTTTAGTAATTTAACATGTCAAATAAAATATACACTTACAATTAGTGGAGTGTCATAAAACTAAGATTTAAATATTATATGCACATATTGACATTTGAGAAGCATTGCAGTTCACTAAAATTTATTCCGAATATATGTATGTAAGTGGCTAATAAATATTCGACCGTCTACAAGCACCCATTAGACATAATTCATTAACATTCTGCATTCGTTGCAACTGTCTAACGCTGACACTTTTATCGTCCAGTTTATAAAGTATGCCATTACCATATAATATGGACAACTTAACAGCAGCTTGTGACGGAAATAATTTTTATTTTACTTCAACTATTGTTTACTTTATATTAGCGCTGCAATTTCGCTAAAGCTTCAAATAAATTTTCTGTTTATTGCTTGTCTGCAAGCAATATATTATTTTCTCAACGACTGTCAGCTACCACCAGCTGCAGAAAGCAATTTTTGCCAAAGCAAACATGTGTAAATATATGTAAAGATGCACTGGCGTAACGTATTCTTGCAGCACATATATTTGTATGTATGTGTAATGCGTGTAAGATTGGCTTCACTTGCTTTACAACCTGTCATTAGAATATCACTCATACGCCATGTCTGCTCAACTTCACTAATTTCAAATAAAGCAAATTCCATTTCGTTCGTTGCCATTATAGCTTGTTAGCTTGTATTTAGTTCCACTATTTATATTGCATTTTATTAGACAGTATTATTTGATGCATGTAAGCGTAGACACATAAATGTAAGTATGTAGATAGTCGTTTGCAGGCGCAGGTGTATCTCTCTATTTATTATTCTTGTGCGCGTTCATGTTGTTTGTAAAATGTTTAAACGTACATATGTTCGCAAGTGTAATTTTAGCATATGTCTGGCATGTCAGCGTTCAATTCAAATTTAGTTGTGGCATGCATATTGACTGCATGACTGATTGACTGACTAGTTGACTGTTTGATGGATGCGCTGCAGACATATGTTATTATTGACTTTATTGCTTAGGATTGGACGGTTTTCTTATATTCTTCTTGGGATCTTGGCGTTGTAATGTGTTGTTGTAAAGAAACTTTGAATATACGCATGTATGTACATACATACATATGTATACATTTGATTGTTTAAGATTGTTTGCACAATTGAACTTCCGGGTTTTACTAAAAACGTGCAGCTTTTTTATTTTTGGTTTTCTTTATATAATTTCATGTGATATAAGCATTACATATTTCATTTCTATGGATTTATAATATACCACCAATTATTTTTTGTCAATTTGACGCCTTTATCCGAACGATTACGAAGTCTCCATTATTTTAAGAGTAGTAAGATTGCACTATTTTTTATTTTTCTTGAAATTTTGTGGAATAAGAACTTTAAAAACTTGAAATTAAAACTCTCCACAGTTTGGAGAGTTATCAAATAATGATTTAATTCATAATTTTTTAAATGCGAGATATTCTGCGTCTTTAAAATATTGGGAAAACTTAAAATAAAAACTCTACACTGCTTTGAGAATTATCAAATAACATTTTTCCTTTACTCTAGCTAGTTCTGTATATTTAGAATACTTGAAGAAATTTAAAATAAAAACTCTTAAATTTTTGGAGACTATAAACAACCTATATATTCATTTGTTTTATTATATTTGTGTTAGCTTCTTCGCTAAATTCGCAGAATTGTGATATGTTGTAATTTCTACCACTTATCTTAAGTTCTCTGTAGCCAGTAATATTCAAAAAAAAACTTTTTATTTACTTGAAGTTAACACTTTCAGCGCTATTGATCTGCATTTAAGGGATTAAACGAATTTACTAATATAATTTCCTGCATCATCTAAATTTTCAACTATGTTGTGGTTACCTTCAAGTGGCAATAAATTATCCAGTAAACCAACATACCTTACATATGCTTGCTTACTCCGTGCCACATATAGTTAAAATAGAACTTAACATCATTGCTGCCAACTTATGCTAAAATCTTCCTTCCTTCCACCCACGCTGTTTCCAGATCTTAGCTCTTCTTCCTACGCTCTACACTCGCTTTGTAGCCCATTTATTATTTCAATCTTTCATTATTTGCTTTGCTTAACTTTCATGTTATGGCTTCAATTAAATAACAAATTGTTGCTGATGTACAAATAATGTGTGAAAATCGACAAAGCACACATGCACCAGTACATACACTATAAAAATAGCTTTGTTTCGATTAAAAATATATTCATACAGTTGAAAAGTAAATGAGCTTGCGGGTGCCCTCTACTGTTGCAACTAAATTGTTTATGCGTTTTGGCTGCTTAATACCATATAGTTTATAGCTGATCGCTAATGATTTAGATTTCTCCCCTCGGTGATGCCACTTTTCTGATTTGTTGCAGTGTGGGGAGGGAGTGACGACGGCGGCTAAATTAATTTATAGCATTAACGGGCGTGTTGAAATATTTCTTTTTAACAGAGCGAGAGAGCGCAGCAGGCAATTAGATAGGTAAACACTAACAATCATAGGATATCAAAAGATTACAAAGCAAACCAAAAAAATATGTATGTATATATAAAAAATACAAAAAAAGTCAAAAAAGTAATGCGTATAATCAAAGCGAGTAAGAGTGTCGTAGAAAAACATTTGTAAATACAAAGTGCTGTCTGCGATGGCATGTGTGAACCACCAACATGCTCTTGCTGCTTATAACGGGTGATTTTTTTGAGGTTAGGATTTTCATGCATTAGTATTTGACAGATCACGTGGGATTTCAGACATGGTGTCAAAGAGAAAGATGCTCAGTATGCTTTGACATTTCATCATGAATAGACTTACTAACGAGCAACGCTTGCAAATCATTGAATTTTATTACCAAAATCAGTGTTCGGTTCGAAATGTGTTTCGCGCGCGTGTTTTGTTCAGCGATGAGGCTCATTTCTGGTTGAATGGCTACGTAAATAAGCAAAATTGCCGCATTTGGGGTGAAGAGCAACCAGAAGCCGTTCAAGAACTGCCCATGCATCCCGAAAAATGCACTGTTTGGTGTGGTTTGTACGCTGGTGGAATCATTGGACCGTATTTTTTCAAAGATGCTGTTGGACGCAACGTTACGGTGAATGGCGATCGCTATCGTTCGATGCTAACAAACTTTTTGTTGCCAAAAATGGAAGAACTGAACTTGGTTGACATGTGGTTTCAACAAGATGGCGCTACATGCCACACAGCTCGCGATTCTACGGCCATTTTGAGGGAAAACTTCGGACAACAATTCATCTCAAGAAATGGACCCGTAAGTTGGCCACCAAGATCATGCGATTTAACGCCTTTAGACTATTTTTTGTGGGGCTACGTCAAGTCTAAAGTCTACAGAAATAAGCCAGCAACTATTCCAGCTTTGGAAGACAACATTTCCGAAGAAATTCGGGCTATTCCGGCCGAAATGCTCGAAAAAGTTGCCCAAAATTGGACTTTCCGAATGGACCACCTAAGACGCAGCCGCGGTCAACATTTAAATGAAATTATCTTCAAAAAGTAAATGTCATGAACCAATCTAACGTTTCAAATAAAGAACCGATGAGATTTTGCAAACTTTATGCGTTTTTTTTTTTTTTAAAGTTATCAAGCTCTTAAAAAATCACCCTATGCTTAGTTCATAGCACATAAATTAATATAAATGTGTGCTTTTTATTTATTTTTATTTTTTCTGAATTTATTTATTTTTCTGCTCATTGAGGGAGCCTGTGATTTAGCACGCAATTGACTTTGAAATTTCCTGTCTGCCTTAATTGTACGCCGTGCTCAGAGAATTTCGCTGATTTTGATATGAAACTGATTCCAGATATTTGTTTTGCTCAGCTTTTTGTGCATGTATTTTCTCTATATGAAATTATTGTTATTTTTTGCTTATGTTGGATTTATTTTTCAAAAGCAAAATCAACTTCGACGTCTGCCTGTCTGCTTGGCCAACAACAAATGATTTCGGTCATAATTTACACCAATTGTTTCGGCGTTAAATATATGTATGTATCTTTGTATTTGCCTCATAAGTACATATATGTGTCCTATCGGAATTTTTATGATTTTTTCCACAAGTCGCTCAACAACGCACACAATAGCCATGCATATAAAATCAGCAAAGCGCCTATAACAAAATATATGTGAGTATGTATGTATGTCACATAGCGCGCCATAAATTTCCGCACGCTCGAAGCATATGTGTATTTACAACATCCATATCAAATAGATCCTTGTTCGCAAAAGTATTTTTATGTCTGCTTGTTTGTTTTAATGTGTGTGTTAACAGTATCCCATAACGATTGTCAATGCCATGTTAGTCGTTTTTATGTGTGCGCCACCCAAGCGCAATCACACACGCACAAACGCACACACAGAGATGCGCGTGGGGACTTAGCCACCTCCGCAAACGGCCTTTAGCTCCACAACGATTTCTGTTTTTTTTTGTTTTTGGCTGCTGCGCTGCTTCACCTCTGTATGCTGCCAGCCACCTCACTGTATACCCTTTGCTCTTTAACTCACGCTCGCTCCTACAGCGCTCTGCCACCTCATCGCCCAGTGTGGGCGCTTTTGGTGTGTTATTGTATGATTTTCCATTTTCTATTTTATGACATTCTACATTTCAGTAAATAAGCGAACACATGTCTACGCGCAGAGCCAACAACAACTATTCCAATACTCGTATAAATATGTTTGTTTCTCTATTTGCTCAATGCGTTGTGACGTAGTTTATGCGGCCATTTGCCTGTCTGTTGGCTGTGTCAGTTTTCCTTTATTGTATTTTGCTTGGAGATTTCATTTAATGGATTTTAATGGGTTTTCTTTTTTAAAATTGTTCTCTCATATGTACTGTACATATATGCATTTTTTTGTGCTTTTGTTTCTCTTTAGCTTTTACTTCTTTTTTGTTTACACAATTTTTAAGTGCAATTTTATATTGAGATTTTTATTTGCACTCGTTTGGACAAGTAGTCAATTAATTCGTTGCGTAATTTTAAAAGCTCTTTCTATTGTACAATTGTCGGTTAAAATTTGTAGGACTAATATTTTTATGGAAAAATGTGTGTCATAAAGCAAATACGGAAATTATTACGGGTGGTACAAAAATAAATATTTCAGGGCAATTAATTCTTTCGTTTCAAAAAAATTAAACCAAAATTAAAAAGTGTGCTTGGTATAGTACGATCCATGTAAGAGTTGTTTGAGAGTGATTTAATAAGATACAACGAAATTTCAAAATTTTTGTACATTAACTTGGAAAATCACAGCATGATTAATTACAAAAAAAAGCTGTTATGCTCCTTTTAACACTTGGTGTTTGCTGAAGACAAGAATGAACGCGAAAAATAAAATTCTCCACTTTTTGGAGAGTTTCAAAAATGCGTTGAAAATAAAATTTTTGCTAATAAATGTTCTTCTGTTTATATACCATATTATATTTCGCCAAATTGAGCCAATTCAAAACTCTCCACTTTTTAAAAAGTATGCACTTTGCAATCCAACTCACAAAAATCTGTTTTTTAATGCAAATCACTTGATTACAAAGCAAGTGGAATAAAAATAAAACTCTCCACTGGTTTGGAGAGTTATAAAAACTCTTAAGGTTAACATTTATGCAAAATTCAAAAGCAATTTTCTTTTGCGTAAATTTGCCAAAATTTTTATTTTTTAAATACTTTCTGTTGGTCTAATCATTTTGTAAAAATGAACACAATAAATAAAAAAATTATTCAATATTTTACAAACTATCAATGTAATTTATCTTTCAAATGCGTGTCGCGCATTTAAACAGTCAAACGCAGACAATAATGGAATACCTGGCAGAGTATTTAACATATTCAACACGTTATTTCAACAAAGTACGCGATTTTCAGAAACACTGTTTGGCATAAGTTGCCTTCACTTATTTGCATACAAATTATTATTTGTTGCAAACTGACAAAAATTTAATAGAAATACTCACAGCTAAATGTAAATCAGCTATTGTTGCTGCTCAGAAATGCCAAACACGGTAACGTCAAAGCACCCAAGCCATTAAAACTCACGAGTGGGCAGCGCATTTCAATGAGCTGGTACTAAATTCAAAGGACAGAAATTACATGCGAGGTAGCCAAAATAAAGCTGGCGCAAAAACACAATTAAATAATGAAAGAAGCCAACAATACAATTAACTAAAAATTCTAAAGTTTATACAACTGGTTTAAAAAAATCCGGAGCGCGCACTGTAAAGTTAAAGCATAATTTATGCCACTTTTAATAGCAATTTTTTATAAATTTATGAATTTCGCTTGTAATTGTAGCATGTTTACTGATTACTAAAGATAAATTTGAAGTTTCAGCTGAATTTTGAGTAGCTGAGAGTATGGGTAGAATTTTTGTTGTTGTGTTTTTTTGTGCTGAAAACTAGGTTATGTCTATTTTGAACTTATCTTCATGAAAATATTTTATGTACTTCAACGATTTTCGAAAGCATTATTACTAATTTTTAATAACGCAACCCAGGTGGCAACAGTTAACAGGTATATTTAATATTTCAGTAAATTTTATTTTGAATTGGATAAATTTATTACATAGTTTTTTTGTTTTTTTGTTTTTTTAAGACTAAAAGTTTGTAAGAAATTTATTAGGTGGAAACTCTGAAAGATTTAACCAATAAATTAAAGCCACGGAAAGAGCTCTCAAATTTATGTTTATGAATTTTAAACTTAATTTTTAACAGTCATTATCTTAAATCAACGAGAAACACTAAAAAGTAATAGTTTTAAAGTAAAGATAGTATACAAAAATTTAAGACAGGTGGCAATGCTTTTAATATTTTTATGAAAATAAAGCATATTTTGCATAATTTTTTGTAATTTTGTTTTTTAAAATTCGTTAATCCTTCGTCCTTATTTATTGCCGGTGGCAACCTTCTCCGGATCGAAATATGGATTTTGTAGAATTTACAAATTTCTTTTCTGTCGTCCAGCTGTATGAAGATCTATGTATAAATATATCAGTCAGTAAAGCCGCTGCCACATTTACAACACCGTTAAAACTGTCATAAAACGTGTCAAAGTTCGTCGTTGACTCTATACCGCACTTAAGCACGAAAAAATGGCGCGAAATTGATAAAAATGGACAACATAAAATAGCAAACAGCCGAAGTTGTGTTGAGAAAGCGGAGAGGGAGTGCGATTTACTGTGTGCCAGCCAATAATAATAAAGCACGAATAGGCGCATAAAAAGGAAACACAATGACATGAAATAACAATGCCAAAAATACCAATACATAGACAGTTAGGCAGCAAATAATTGTGTGAGCGGAGAAACAAGGCGAGTAAAAAGCTATTTGGCAATGGAAAAAACTATTAAAAATGCATAAAAATGCGGAAAGAGAAGTGAAGAGGCAAACAGTGAGTTACATCTACTATATATGTGTATGTATATGTACGTATGCATCCAACAACATGCTTGCCACACAAAAGTTTAATATCTGCGGCGCAACAATTTAATTGCAAATGTAATTGTGTTGTGTAACATAAAAACAAAAAATAAAAAAAAAACGTTTTTTCTGCTCTTGAGTTTACAATAAGCACGTGAAAATCAATATGCGCTCGAGGCAGGAAATTATTATGGCTCACATACATGTAGACACACTCAGTTGCATGCGCGACGAAATAAATTGCATGCTTGTGCGCCTATTGATAGGCCGTAAAAATAGTCTCCACATTCGCTTGGCATTGCTGAAATGAATTTTTACGCCTACTAAAAGTCAACGCCAAAATAACAGCCGCAATAAATGGTTAGGTGATGAAAAGCAAACAATGGTTTAGCAAACAGCGCATGTGGCACCAACCTGTACTTGTGACAGGCCACACGAAGTTGCTAAAAGTAGTAAAAATAATATGCTTTGTAGCATTTTTACCTTTAAAGCGCTGTAAAAGTGTGTTCGTGGGCGGTACGAAGTCGTTGACATTTTCTGTCGGATTGCATGTTCTCGAAATGGCACGAATGGATTTTTTTATTATTAGATACTTTCTAATGTTGAAGCCTACTTTTGGGATCACAAAATGCGGCTAGACAATGTCTGTCTACAGTAAATAGGTAAAATTATGCTGGACGTAAAAGTTTAGTTGAGGTAGTGTTTATTGCGCTATTCAGTTGGCTATTTTATTTTAATTTTGGGTTATAATATAGTGTTTTTTCATAGTTTTTAAAGAGGTAACTTTTACATTGGTTATATTAGTAACAGTTGAGATATGCAGAAGTGGTTTTATTTTCAATGTGAATCAATTTTAGTTTTTTGTAATAAATCAACTTAACTATTTCTTTAAAAATTATAAATTTTATAATAAAAAATATTATTTTTTTAATTTTAAATAAAATTTTCCATATTTCCTTTAATTTTTGTATTATCATTGTGGGGCTCTTCGCTCCTAATATGCCACGCATACCTCATAAATGTCTTTCACACCTTTTCCCGACCCTCGAACGTGCCAATTTGTTATTTTCCAACTGAGACATAAAAATACTATTTATCGCTTATATCAAAAATATTTCTTTCCACACAAACACCCTGATGGCCGCCCGCAGCAGCGCAATTGCTCCACATTCCCATTAGAATTTCTTAATATTTCACACAAACTTTGTTCATTAAATTATTTATAAAGGGTGATTTTTTAAGAGCTTGATAACTTTTTTAAAAAAAAAAACGCATAAAATTTGCAAAATCTCATCGGTTCTTTATTTGAAACGTTAGATTGGTTCATGACATTTACTTTTTGAAGATAATTTCATTTAAATGTTGACCGCGGCTGCGTCTTAGGTGGTCCATTCGGAAAGTCCAATTTTGGGCAACTTTTTCGAGCATTTCGGCCGGAATAGCCCGAATTTCTTCGGAAATGTTGTCTTCCAAAGCTGGAATAGTTGCTGGCTTATTTATGTAGACTTTAGACTTGACGTAGCCCCACAAAAAATAGTCTAAAGGCGTTAAATCGCATGATCTTGGTGGCCAACTTACGGGTCCATTTCTTGAGATGAATTGTTGTCCGAAGTTTTCCCTCAAAATGGCCATAGAATCGCGAGCTGTGTGGCATGTAGCGCCATCTTGTTGAAACCACATGTCAACCAAGTTCAGTTCTTCCATTTTTGGCAACAAAAAGTTTGTTAGCATCGAACGATAGCGATCGCCATTCACCGTAACGTTGCGTCCAACAGCATCTTTGAAAAAATACGGTCCAATGATTCCACCAGCGTACAAACCACACCAAACAGTGCATTTTTCGGGATGCATGGGCAGTTCTTGAACGGCTTCTGGTTGCTCTTCACCCCAAATGCGGCAATTTTGCTTATTTACGTAGCCATTCAACCAGAAATGAGCCTCATCGCTGAACAAAATTTGTCGATAAAAAAGAAAAGAACCGAACACTGATTTTGGTAATAAAATTCAATGATTTGCAAGCGTTGCTCGTTAGTAAGTCTATTCATGATGAAATGTCAAAGCATACTGAGCATCTTTCTCTTTGACACCATGTCTGAAATCCCACGTGATCTGTCAAATACTAATGCATGAAAATCCTAACCTCAAAAAAATCACCCGTTACATATAAAGGAGATTAAAAATTTATATCAGAATATACTAAATTGTAGCGAAGAGTAAACGAGAGAGAACTTTTGGGACGCCCCACAGCTGCAGCGAAACAGACAACGCTTTTATGCTTGATATCAGGCATTCGGGTAATGTGCAACGAAAGCAAAGTATGCGCCATTTTTCAATACAAAGTTGCCTATTTTTGAATTTTTCAAATTTCCCAAACAGCAGCACGCCGTCCGGTAGGCACACGTGAAAATAAACAACACACCACCACCCATTGGGACGTTGGGTCATTTAGGGTGATTTGTTGTTGGATGCTTTGTTTTTGTTTAACTCTAAGGTAGCTTTCAAGTAATGCCGTGTTGAAATAGTCGCTAGCATGTGGCGTGTGGTAAGTTATGTATGCTAGCTACGCTGCTTAAGGAATTTCGAAATATGCGTTTTTGAAAATTCAGAAACGCATCGAAGTGTATATATGAGTTAGGATGTGAGCAAAACGTAGGGAAGTCCTCTATTGTGCGGCATGATTTATGTATGTACGAGTATATGTGTATACATATGTGTGATATAAAAAATGTTTAGTAGATGATAGATTGAAAGGGTCACAGTCGCAATTGTGGATGTGTACAAAAATACTGTGGAGAGCCTGAGTGGCATTGAGGACGGTATTATTATATTATATTATAGAGTTCTGACTAAAAATCTCAGCACATCTTTGGCAAGTGTTCTTAGAATGCAAGTATTCCTCATGGAGTTGAGAGACTCAAAAATTAAGAAAATTCTACTGAAATAGTATGTTAAAATGCACATTTTTTAGGAAACGTATTTTTAAAGAAACATTTTGGCAATTTCAAAAATTTTCCCCAAGGGAATTTTTTATAATTAATAAGAAAAAAATTCGTTATGCTTTATGTTTGGCTGCATAGTAAATCTTTTTGTACTGATGAACTTCGTGAGAAGAACGGTCTGCTTTAAAGAGAAGGCAATAGAATAAGGAGATTTGAGGCACTGTGATTTCACTAAAAACTTAGGTCCAGACAGTCCATACCTACCTACCTACCTATTAGATTGAAATCTTTCCAAATAAAAATTTCAGAGAGATTTAATTATTAAAATTGTTTCAAATATATAAAAAGTTGAGATCAGTTATTTCGAAAACATATGTTCAAAATGGCGTCATTTATAGAAATACAACCACATCCAGCATTAAAGATGTAGGTTCAAAAGAAAATTGTATAGAAATCTTAAAATACAGCCAAAAATTAGAAACCAATGAAGCCTTCAATAGCTAAAAAACATTCGTTAAAAACAGGATCGCGCGAGATAATCGTAAATTTTAAAGGAAAGCTCTTAGGAATAATTTTATACTTTGTTTTCTCTTAAATACAAATCTTATCAAAAAATCTTATAAAAAAATTGTGGATCATAAAAATTCACAACGAGGAAAAAATTTCAACTTTAAATCTGCAAAAGTAAAACATTTCCTGTAGAAGAACCATTAACGAATACATCATTCCAGCTCATACAAAACCCTCTTTCTGTTGATATTTTAACGAATTATTAAAAAAAGAGTTCTGTTAAAGAGCCATTTAGTTCTGACAAGAGCTCTTCGAAATCTAACTACCCACAAAAGCTTAGTTTTCTTTAATTTTTTTCGCGCATTCATACCAAAATCGCATTATATTTTATTTGAAATGCATTTAATAGTTTGTATCGTTGAAAATTTAAATTCATATGAATTTACATGTCGTGCAGACTTATCTCAACACAGGCAATCAGACATAGCACAAACACTAAACAAGAAGAAGCCGCACTCAAGCGGCGAAGACACCGACACACAGGCCGAGACCGAGACAGGTGAGGGGTGAAGCATAAAGATGCTAACTAGACTTAAACGAGCGTGCAGCAGACAAACAGCCAAACACTTGAAAGTCCCCCCAGCATGTTGCATGCGAGCAAAACTAAGGCAACATAAAATTTACGAGCGCACAACGAGAATGAAGAAAGAAAGAAGCCTCAAAACTATGGTATGGCACTATGAGTATGATGTTGTATGCTGGAGAATAAAAGGCTAAACAAGATTGAAGATTGAAGAGATGAGCTGAGCAACCAGGCAATGTGCAATGGCAATTGGAATGAGAGTAGGCAGTCGGCAGCAGACAGCAGGTATGGCTGAGCGAACCGGTAACCGGTGAAGCTATAAACAAAGTTGTAGTACATATGTATGTGTGTGTATGTGTGTATTTGGGTAGCATAAAAGAGCCAACAAGCAATAAGAGTGGCAAGAAGAAAAGACCTTGAACAAAAACTAGCAAAATAAGAATGAGCAGACAACTTGGCTAACACAGCTGCAAGTCGTGTCAGCGGCGTTGAGGATGCTGTGTGCAAACGCAAACTAACTAGCAGGGTAAAAAATACACGCTGTTGGTTGAAGAGTCAGGGAAGTTGCAGTAGCACGTTGCAAAAGCCGGCAGGAAGAACGGGCGCTCCGTTTTTTGAAGAAAGAAGTCAACAGCTCGTTAAAGTTAAAGTGCTGAAGCGCAACGAGTACTAAAGTGTTGAGTTGGCTGGATGCTAGCTTGCAAGGTTATGCAATGCTGCAGACTTCGTGAGCTAGGTGATAACGTGTGAGGAGACAACATAGCAGAGAGTAGCTTGTGGCAAGCAGGTAGTCAAAATGTGGCTTGTCTTGGGCTAAAAGGGAACTACAATTGCGTTTTGAAAATGGTGGTTAGGGGGTAGGGGCGTCGTAGAAGGGGAGGTATGCAAATGAGTATGTTGAGAAAATAAATAAAATGCTGCAAAAACGCAAAGCAGAGGAAATGAAATGTTGCAGAGGAATAAATTTTGAAGAAAAGAAGAAAATTGTATAAGAATATAGGAAAATAAATTGTACAAAAAAAAAAAATTATACAAGAAATAAAATAAAAAAATATATATATAAAAGCAACTATAAAAGTTTCAAAACTGCAAAAAATAAAATTGCATAAAGATTCCCTTGCAACAAGCAGCCGAAAATAAAAATATAAAGCATCAAAGTGAGGGACGACTTGAACTTGAGACTGCCGAAAGTCAAAGCAAAGTGTTAACAATGGGCAACAAGTCACTTGTTGGCAACAATAACAACAACAGCAACAGCTTGAGTTGTGGCAGCAACCATATAAATATACCGTTTGATTTTTGCTGGCAATTCAGCAGATTTGCAAAAGAGCTGTCATGGCAAGGAGAGTAGAAATGCAAAATAGCAACACTTATTTGCAGTAAAATAGGCAAATAGCTTATAAGTTAGCTTACAAGCAGCTCGAGCTGTAAGTGGAGCTGGTTGAATAAACTGTGAGCATATATAAATTTATGCTACAGGCATATGCAGTATAGCATATATTGCATTATCGCCGCTGGACCAGACTCGAAAGCGATATGCTGCCCATTGCGGTTGAGTTGCTGATGAGTGGATCACTTTGACTGCCGTGCTGTCTGGGATTGAGAAATTGGATTTCCCAAACACACACACAGCGGCCATATTAGATGCCATACAGGGTCAAAAGAGTGGACAGCAGAGTGCAGGCATTTTTATGTGCCGCTGAAAGCCAAGCAGACAATAAAAATTTATATATGCAGGATTGTAGTTGGCATTAAACTTGAAATTGCATGTGGCAATAGGAATGGAATTGCATTTTTCGGACGCTTGGCACACACTGCGCTTCTTCTTCTATCCATTGGCTGTCTGTCTCGAGTATTGTAAATGAGCCATTATGGCGTTAATGCGCACAGCAGTGAACTTCAAAAGATATACATATGTACATATTGACGTGTAAATGATACTTGGGCATGTACTCGTGTGAGCACTTTTTACCTTCTCTCTACCATCACCTATGTGTGTTATACCTCGGGCTCTGTGTATAATTGAATTCGTTCTGACCAGTTAAGTTGAAATGTGTTAAATTCGCATTTAAATGTTATTATATGCAGCACTACAACATCACAAGCGATTTGTGGCCACTTTTTTGTTGCAAGTTTAAACTGTTCCCTCTCTCCTTAGCGGTAATAGTTTATTGTCAAGTTAGCTTGTTAATTGTTTAGTTAATGGAATTTGTAAGGATTTTTCTATATAAGTATTAAAACTTACCATTTCCAATTCCATTTTGTCGTTGTTGAAAGTTTAATTACTTTGCGGCATTTGCGTTTGATAAACTAGGTAGAAATTTGCGGATCTGTAATGAGAAGAGTCATGAAGAAAAATAATTAATTAGTGTTCATAGTGGCAAAAATAAAGAAATTTAAGACTACATTCATAATATTTCTGTTGAGAAAAAATTAAGTTAAAAAGTTATAAACTCGAGTTTAAGGAACTCCGAGTTTAATGTAAAACATTTTCTTTTGACAAACTTTTTTTATTATAAGAGTTATGAGTAAAAAAAATTAAGTGGAAAAGTTATAAACTCGAGTTTAAGGAACTCCGAGTTTAATGCAAAACTTTTTCTTTTGAGACATTTTTTTTTTATAATAAGAGTTATGTGTAAAAAAATTAATTTGAAAAGTTATAAACTCGAGTTTAAGGAACTCCGAGTTTAATGCAAAACTTTTTCTTTTTGGACAATTTTTTTTTATAATAAGAGTTATGTGTAAAAAAATTAAGTTGAAAAGTTATAAACTCGGGTTTAAAGAACTCCGGGTTTAATGTAAAATATTTTCTTTTGACAAACTTTGTTTTATAATAAGAGTTATGTGTAAAAAAATTAAGTTGAAAAGTTATAAACTCGAGTTTAAGGAACTCCGAGTTTAATGCAAAACTTTTTCTTTTGAGAAAATTTTGTTATAAAATAGAGACATATCTCTCTTAAAACCTCATAAAATCGTGTTAAAAAAAGTATAAACTAGAGTTGATGAAACCCCATTATTAATCAAAATTTCTTTTGACCATTTTTTATATAAAAGTATAGTTTCAGAAACTCCAAGAAATATTCAAACATGTTTCTTTAGCCAAAATTTATCATAAAGAGGAAAAAATCAATAAATAATTCATAAATTGGGAAATAAGAGTTTAATAAACGCCAGAGTTAAAAAAAACTACAATTTTAATACAAACATTTCAGCTTTTGATTGCTACTAACGGAGAGGTAACAAAATCATGAGTTCAATGAGAACTTGTATTACTTTTTTGGAAATTTGTCTATAATATCTTATGATCATAATATCTATAAACCGTTCTCACTATGTGTTTAAGAAACTCTGAGTTTAATTCCTAATGTTTTGGCAAAAATTGCTGTGAAAAAGACTTATACCTTTATGGAGCATGATAAACTCGAAGTTTGTGAGCAGTGTTTATAGCTAAACACCAAATTGAACGTTAAATTCCAGTTACTGGCACTTAAGCAAAATTTTCAACGAAAAAAGTTTTGCAGCTGTGACTCACTCATATTTATGTGAAACACTATTTCAATAATTGCGCACCCTCACCAAACGCCACTATCAAATACACTTACAACGGCCCCTATACCTTTCATGTATGTATGTATGCTTGTACATCTACACCAACATTTACTTAACTCACTCAATTAATTTGCATAAATATTTGCATTTAAATTATTAATTAAACACGAAATGTAATCAACAGAAGTGAAATACTTACAAGAACAACAAAAAATATGCGTAAATAACATTGCCAAGGGAAAATAATAAAATGTAGTATTAATAAAAGCAACAACAACAACGGCAAGCGTTGAGGCAATAAATTTCAAGAAGTGTCCACAATTAAAACGAGAAGATAAGCAATATGACATGAAAAAGGCAAACAAGTAAATCAGTTGAACGAGAAGCTGAAGAAGCGGCTGAAGGGTAGGGGTAGCAGGTGGATGGTGCATGGTGAGGAGTTAAAACGCTACAAAGCTTGGCTGCGCACGTTGGATTGTAGACTTAAGTAGAGCCATATTAAAATTATGAATTTTTAATTATGCGCGTAAACATAGGGTTACAAGCACATACACATGTACTTGCACGAGTGTATAGTAGATGTGTTTGCACATAAGCCGTTATAGTATTTATGATAAATTGAAAATGAAAAACAAATGCCGCTGACAAAAAATAAACGTGTAGATAAGCAAAAGCGTCACGGCATAATGGAGGTAATGCGAGAGAAGTGCTTTTCCATTTTTACTTGCGGAGCGGAGGCTGTTATGGGTAGAGCAAACTAGGCGCCAAATTGTGGCAGTGTTGGTGTCTGTTAGCGCTACAAGCAATCCAGTGGAACGAATGTGAGGTTTTCATAAACTCGAGTTTAGCCAATTTTTTTCGTAAAGTCGGGTAGTAGCTCTACTAACGCATAAATATAGCAGTTTCATCGCAAACACGAGTTTAATTTTTAACTCGAGTTTCAGAAACCCGGAGTTTATTCAAAAATTGTTGTTGTTAAATCGGGCAATACCGCATTTCCAGTTTTTATAAGTCTATTAGAAGAAAAATATAGAAGTTACGTCATAAACACGAGTTTTATAAATAACTCGAGTTTAAAAAATTTTGAGTTTATCCAAATGTCTTTCGTAAAATCGGGTAGTAGCTCTACTAACGCAGAAATATAGCATTTTCATCGCAAACATGACTTTAATTTATAACACGAGTTTCATAAACTCGGAGTTTAATTCAAAAATGTTTGTTGTTAAATCCGGCAGTACCGTTTTTCGAGTTTTTACAACTCGACTGGCACAAAAATTTTGAATTTCTATCTTAAACATGAGTTTAATAAATAACCCGAGTTAAAAAAACGGAGTTTAATTGTTAATTTTTAGCAAATATTGCTACCAAGAGAAGACATTGCTCTGTTCTATTACAATTCTTATTCGCTGAGTTTTCTACACTACGCTGTCACTTAAAATTTGTAAAGCAATTATACAAGTGGACAACGGCGCTTACGGTGAATTGTGCATAAACTATATTTAAACTACTTGTCAGCTTGTGGGAGGCTATTGTCGCCGACTTGCTTTGTTTGATTAATTTAGCGGCGTGTAAAATGAAACAAAAGTATTAAAAAGTAGGAGAAAAATAAATTTAATTAAGAGTAGGCGGCATATGCGTCTGTATTTATAGCAAAAGTATGAGTAAAGACCGTGAGGTAAAGTAAATAGTTGCGCGCAATGTAAATATTCAAGAGCAGGTGCTTCAACTTAGAAGGTGAATGGAATAAAAGTACTGTTGTCTAAGGTGAAGCACTAAAGTTAAGTGCATGTGACAATAATTTGTACCATAAAAGAAGTTTGTAAAAAATTTTTTTTTAATTTTCCTAACGAAGTAAACTTGGCGCAGAACTGATGAAAGAAAGTTGTAAAACTTCTTGGTAAATAAGCATGCTGTGAAGGTGCCAACTAACTGTAAATATTTTCAAAGAAGTTTTGCGAGAGAAGTTGACGCGGCAAATAAAGTGACATATGGAAGTCAATATAGCTGAAGAAACAAAGTGTTGTTAGCGGAAAGGAAATAATGCTATTAAAAGGAGCGCATTCAACTTTTCATAAGTATGACAGATTGGACAAATAGAGATGACAGTTGTTAATAAATACAAATGCGAGTTGTCAATAAATAGGAAATGAAGCAAAATTGACAGAGTTTATGACGCTACTGTTTAGCAAAGAGCTTGTTTAACCAATAACTGTAAAACGCTAACGCATAACTAGTTATAAAATAATACATATACTTACTATATAGTATACGCATACATTTATTTTTTCAATATGCTTAGCTGAAACACATTGTGCCAGAAAAATACAAAAAATATAATAAATATTGCACTGGAAAATTTCCAAAATATTTTGAGATAATTCTCTTTTAATATTTTTGGCTTTATTTATTTCTAAAATCTTCTAATGATGTAATTTTATTGCTATTTTACAGGCATACGGCTTAGATAGTGTAGATGTCTTTATGAATTTATAACTTATCTCTTATGACTTGTGGTGTGCGATTGTTTATTGTATGTCTAAATTGGCCTGTCATTTCAACAACAATGGTGACACACATTAAGATATGTTTTGTTAAGATTTAATTAACTATTTGATTGACAGCAGTTGTGAGCGACTTTGAAATTCGGTCTAGAGTTGCCAATTAGTTTATTTATAATTTTACTTATTTTATCACTCAGTCAGGAAAGAGAATTTATAATATACATATGTATGAAAAAACTTCGCGGCGCTTAATTGTTTACATTATCACTGAACTGAAACCAAAAATATTAATTTTCACAGGCAACTCTATAACTAAAAATTTCATTTTCTGCTTTTCTGTTTCCAAAAACAAAAAAATAATAGTTAAACAGTCTGATAAGCCGAATCACACAACTGCTGCTGACTAGTAAGTTTGATGTCGAGGCAACAAAGTTTGATTTCTTACAAATTAAAGAACAAGCACGAACTAGTGTTGTCTTTCGGCAACGCTTTGATCTTTCACTTTTTAGTATCTTCGCTTGTTTGTAAAGATTTTTGAGGGACAGTTATGAGTACATAGAAAGGAGTTAATATAGTTGTTTGAGGGGATGCAATGTAATCATGGAGATAAACGACGAGTACCGGAAAGATATAGTATGTATGGCTCTTTGATGCTGTGGGGTAATGCTAGCAGAGATTTTTGGTTTAATTTAATTTTGTTGGAAGATTAATTAAAGTGTTTTCTTAATGTTATCAGCTGACAAAAGGCAGGTTATAAAGAAATGATATTAAAAAAATATGATAATTTGTAGATATTTAAAGAACGTAAAAAAATACATAAAAAATTAACAAATTAAAATGTATTAAAAAAAACTTAAAATTAATGAAAAAAAAAAAATAAAAATAATGAATTAAATATAAAAATGTGCTAAAAAAGTAGAAAAATAATAAATTTTGCGAAAACAGTTTAAAATTATAAAAAAAAAATAATTAAATTAAAAAATTTACTAAAATGTAAATTATTGAAAGCAAAAACAAAAAATATGAATAATATTTTAAATATAAAATTGTCCAAAAGAGTAAAAAAATTAAAAAAAAAAAAATTAAAAAAAAATTCAGGAAAAAGATTACATTGTAAAAAAAAATAATTTAATTAAAAAAAAAAATTAATAAAATTGTAAATTAATGAACACTAAAATACAAAAAAAATAATTATAATTTAAATATAAGAATGTTCTAGAAAAAGAAAAATTTAAAAAAGTAATAATAATTAAAATTTAAAACTTTGGAAAAAAGTATTAAATAATTTTCGAAAAAATTTAAAATTATAAAAGAAATAATTTAAATTAAAAATGTTTCCTAGAATAATAAATTATTGAAAACAAAAATTAAAAATAATATTATATAATAATAATAAATTAAATAATAATAATTAAATTTAATAATAAATTAAATATAAAATGTTCCGAAAAAAGTTTAAAATTATAAACAAAAAGATAAATTGAAAATTTTTACTAGATTTGTAAATTATTGAAGACAACAATTAAAAAAAATAATAATAATTAAAAATATGGTCTAAAATAATTAAAATTAAAATAAATTAGTAAAAAACAAAATTTGAATTTACATTTTTCATTTATTTTATTTTTTCTTTTTATTAAAATTTGTATTAAAAATTAATGTAAGAAAAATATTCCAAAAATATCTTATATATTTAATCAATTTTATACTTTTCTCTTAGAATTAAGCAAAATGTTAAATATAAATTTCCAACCAATAAACTTTAAAAATTTAAAATTCCCGGTAAATCATGCTTAAAGTTTGAAGTCACTTTTGAAGCGAGGTGCGACCAGTACTCAACATACTTAAGACTTGACATCACTTTCACGCGCAAACGATCGAACAATCGAAGGAGATTTTTTTTCAAAGGCAAAAGTTAAATAAAAAAGTAAATAATAAGAAAATAAATTAAAAAACATTTTAAACAATTGTTGCCTTTGAAATAAACCTGCAACTTTTTAATTTTTTCCTCTAAAAATTCTCACTCTCTGCATGTGGCATATTGAAACATTATTTTGATTTATATGTGGCACACATTGTGTGGGTGTGTGCGCGCTTGTTATGCGAAGTCAATGCTAATTAATTAGCAAATATTTTCAGACTCCCATAAAAAAGCAACAGCAACAACAAACTAAGCGACTTCATAAAACAGATGAATTCGAAGAATTTTGTATTTATTTATTTATATTTTGGCTTTCGCACAGCAAATAAAAGTCACAACAAATGGTATTTATGCAGAAAAAAAGTGACTAGCGTACAATTTATGTTCGGGGAATTCCAGGAAAGGCATAATAACAAGTGATAAAACAGATGAAAAAATAATACAAAATAATAAAAAAGTGGAAATTACAAACGGTAAATAAAGCAACAAAACATCAAACGCAAAAAGTTGAGCTAATTTATGCTTAAATCGATGCTTTTACTTAATAGAAGTCGAATGCTTGGCAATAAAAAATCCAAAACGCTTTGATATTAGCCAAACGCTATATATACAAGTACAAGCGTATTTCCTGTGTAGATAAATATGCCCAGCTATTGTACATACTTGCTTATATATTTTTATTTAAATGTGACTATAAATCTACGTCAATAAAATCAAATGAAATATATTTGAAACGCAATAGTGTAACAACAATAAATATTATAATCGAGTACAAGGAACTTAGAAATAAAAAGCTCGCTAGCTGATTGCCGACGGCATGAAGTAAAAAGCGATAAAATATTGAGAGGTCTCGAGAAAAGTTCGCTAAATATATTCTCCATATTCGAAGAATGTGAGCGAATCTTTTTTCGAAAAACTGGAAAATAATTTTTTTTTTTGAAAAACTGAAAAAATAATTTTTTTTGGTGTTAATTTTTATTAAATATTATTATTATTGTTATTATTACTTATTTTTTTATTTTTTGTAGATAAATATTTTTTCGAGAAAATCAAGTATTTGGGGTCAACAATAGATAATAAATTTTCCATAAAATATTATTTATGATAATTTTAACACTCGAAATACTGTAAAATTATTTTTATTTAGTTAAAGAAACCTTAGAAATTTTGTCGAATTTTAGAAATACGTCCAGAAATAAATTTGTAGAGCCAATAAAATATTCAAATACTTTTATTTCTTGATATATACTAATTCAATAATTACTTTAATTTTAATAATTTTATGAGACATATTTTCAAGGACAATTTTAACACTTCAGTGACCCTAAAAAGTGAATTTTAGAGACTTTTTCTTTTCAAAAAAAAGGGTTAAAATATTTTTTTTTAGATGAACTAGATTAAGTATAAAGTGAATGTAAAAACATGTGAGTACATATGTATAACAGTAAAAATATTGTAATGTTTGAGAAACAGACGAGAGAATGGTTTAAATATATTTTTAGCTGTACCATAGTATTGCCAAATGCATCAGATTTGCTCCTTAAGCTCACAACCGTTGGTGGGTCTTATGTTACACAAAAAATAACAGATATGTATCTATTTTGTTGGCGAAAACTGTTTTTTTTTTTGTTTTTCTAAGCGAAGCACTTTAATTAACAATATTTTAGAAACCAGTTGAGAATTTCATGCCTTGTTTTTAAGACAATGAAATTAATTAATCGTGCTATTTGAAGCAGATGAAATGTCTTGCAGTTCAGAAGTGTAACAAAAGAGATTTTTAGTGTTCATTTTAAAGCTTTAACTAAATAATATATTAATTGTTGAGAGTTTTTTTCCTCAATTTATTATTCCAAGTACCCAGCATATATTAGAGATTTGTTCATACCTAGAATTTCTTACTAATAAAACTATAATAAATATTGCGATAAGCAGAGCGTGCCAAAACCAAAAGATTGTAAGTGATTTTTGTACCCAATTTTTATAAACCTTGCCATAAATTATTTACGACTTATCGGAAACCACAAATTGAGCATAAATAAATTTGAAACAATATTTGGAAAAAATAAGAAAAATAGCGATAAATGCGGTTGGGTGTTTTATGTTGCTGGCAAGCGCTGAAAGCTAACAATAATGCATTGAACAGGGCGCATATTGTTGCCTCAACGAAGGTAGGGAAATTAAAAATACGGCAAACAAACGACAAAATAATAATTAATTTTATGCTATTAAATTTTTTTTTTTTTATATTTTTGGCATATGTATATATGTATTTATAGTCATAAAAAGTTCGAAGACGACATGTGAATTTATCGAAGATTTATTGCAAATAACCGTGGGCTGTTGGCGTTACTTATGAATGCCGCAGGAGGTAGCCGAAATTGGCAGCGCCAACTAAATAGCTGCATATGCTATATATGTAAGTATGTATGTTTGTATACAATTTAATGGGTGTGTGCTTGCGTTTTTATATAAAAATAATAAAATTTGTTTGCATTGGCTTGTCGCACGACGATCAATTTCAAATGTTTAATTTATGAGTGTTGCAAATTTATGAGCTTTCTGACTATAGGAGCGAGCTACTTATGTGCGCGCAAAAGCACACAGAAGACAGCTAAACGAACAGCAATGCGGCATCTGCCGACTACGCGGAGTTTCTTCTCTTGTGCTTGAGCAGATAAGATGGCGAGCAAACGGTGAGCAAGTGCAGGCTGGCAGCTTGACAGACGAATGCGATGATTGTTTTTAATTTTTATTTATATCATTTTAGTTTCCTGTTGCTGTCTTAAGTATTATACCCCGAACAGAGTATATAAAGTTTAGCACGAAGTTTGTAGGAGCCACAAGGAAATGTTGGAAATGATCAGCGCGACGAGCTGAAGTCGAATTAGTCATGTTCGTTTGCCTGTCCGTCCGTTTATATGCGAACTCGTCTTTCACTTTTAGAGATACCGTTCTATTTTTATCAAGAAGCTGCGCATTTGCCGTAAACGCTGATATATATACATAGGTGCATATAACATAGCTCCCATACAGATTGACCGTTTAAAATTAAGTTATTATATGGAAAACTTTTATATTTGACAATATATCCTCACGAAAATTCTCCGAGAGTATTATTACGGCTGCAATCTTCGCACAAATTGTTCGAATTGGACTTCTACATATAGCATTTATGGATATGTATAATACATCTGTATGCAGCTGTCACACAAACTGACCGATTATAATCAAAATGGAGATCTTTTTATATTATAACAAATGCACCTGTGTAGGGTATTATGCAGCCGACGTTGTTCTTTCTTGATTTTTGTTTGTTTGTTGTTATTTTAATTTTTTTATTTCCCAATTTTGTTGCAATTGTGTCTCCCTTGTGATGCGTATGCAATTTCTTGCCTCATTTAAATGCGACAGACAGCGACGGCCGGCGCGGCAACCGCCAACGAACGCCACGAATTTAATGAATATGTATGGGCGCGCGGCGCATAAATTTTATATCTGCGAATTACAAAAATTGAAATTCAAAAGAATTTCGCTGTGAAATGGCAACACAGCAGCAACAAAAACAACCAAAAAGGCGATATGTTGACGAGCAGCAGCCAAGAGCAATCAGGCCGGCGGTCAGCTCCAATTGCAGTTGCTTGCCCCGCCGTCGCTGCTGTTGCTGTTTTCCACATTGTGTGTGCGCGCCCCGGGAGGAAGTAGGACGTGCAAGGCGTAAAACAAACAGAAATTAATTATGTTTCAATACGAGGCTTGTATGTTGCCTCTTCTTCTGCACGCGCTGTTTTTAGTTAGGTGCGGCGCGTACACAAACACACAAACACACACACAGGCATACATCAGTTGTTTATAAAGAAAATAAATACATGGCTGCTTGTTTGTTTTATACGCTGTTGTTGGCTTTTGCTGTTGTTGTAGCTGATGCTGCTGCTGCTGTTGCTGGCTAGCGGCTGCTTGAGGAAGCTGCGCGCACTGTCAGTGGAGCAAAAGCAACAACTGTGCGCGGCAAGCATGTTAGTTAGCTGCTTGTGGCATGCACTTGTTATTGTTGTTGTTGCTGCGTTAAAGAGGTAAGCTGCGGAAAACAACAAATGCCAACAACTCCAAAATTACTGTAGTTCTTATTTTTATTCTCTGTTGTTATTGTTGGCCACATGCTGCTGCAAGCTCGGAGAAGTAGCACATAAAATACAAAAACAACAAAAACCGAAAATTTCACAGTCATAAGTGAGTGAAAGGAAATGTTATGCAGAGAGAGCCTATAATCAAATATGCACAGAGAACTCGACAAACTGCACAACAAAAACTAAAAAAAATTAACTAAAGAACAAAACACCAAAAAAGTAACGAAAAGGCATGCGCTTGTTAACGCAACAACAAGAAAAACTAAAAAATACTACACTGCGCCTTCAGCTCTGATCAATGCCTTTGTTGTTGTTGTTGTTCCCAGTAAATGCAAAACACATGCAACATACTGAAAAATATATACTGCCTCACTTTTTGTTGTTGCTGCAGCATAAAGTAGCCGGCAGATAATTTTACTACTTGAAGTACTGACTTGTTGCGGGTAGATACTCAGACATGTGTTTGTATATATACGAGGTATGACAATTAAGTAATGAGACTGATTCCATACAACCCGTATATTTGAAAATTATTCTACAACTCTGCCATCCCCTTCAAAGTAGTCCCCTTGGGCAGCTATACAGCGATTCTAGCGCGTTTTCCATGCTTCGTAATATTTCTGGAACGCTTCGACTGGGATGTCCGCGAGTACCCTTCTCAGGGCAGCCACAACTAAGAGCACTATCACCATACACTTTTACAATTTTAGCGTACGAAGTCCGAAGCTGTTTCGCCTAATCTGCCGCAAAATTTTATCGCGACGTGTTGGTCTTGATTTCGTATTTCCATTTTCGTGATGAATACTACAAATACACGTCTACTCAACTCGACATAGCAGGCAGGTTTACCACAAGCGCGGCAATAAAATCAGTCCCATTACTTAATTGTCAAACCTCGTATATACATATGTATATAATATATGTCTGTATGTATCTTTTTATGAAAGTTTGTACGTCTGTCCGTATGCCCATCTGCATACTTTATACACTCCTTTTGCTATATCGGCCGAGCTTGGTAGGTCGTTTTTTTTCGTAATTGAAATTTTCTACAATTTTGTTGCGGTTAATTTAAATTAATGTGCAACTTCGGCGAGTGAGCGCGTAAGTTTATGTGCGAAAGAGTGCTTCGAAAAAGTTGGTGCCCCAAAAGTTGTCGAATTTTTTCAATGATTTACATTTTTAAGTGCATCTGGGTCACCCTATAGTCTCAGCAATATCTAGTAACTTGTCACCGAGGGTGTAAAACGGTATCCGATTCGAAAAACACTAATTCCCGACTCTTAAACTTCCAAATGTTTCCAAAAACCAGCGCTAAGCTAGGACTAAACTTCAGAAAGGAATAGAAAACTGTTATAAAACAGTTTATAATTTTCGGTAAATCCATACATTTTACTTGTCTTTGTGAAAGAGCAACACTAAAGTGAAGTCATTAAAATAATAGAGTTGTCGCTTTCTTCTACTATACTCATGTCTATTATTTTTCACTTGGCAGATTTTCTTTGATATTTAGAAATACCTGAGTTTAAGAAATTAAGAAAAACACTAACAAGTCCTATTTATACATATATTTAACCGAGATATATAACTGCCAGAAATATAACTCGATTTTTAGAAATAGCGATCAGAAAAATATTGAATCGAACACGCTTTACGTGCATTCAAAGTCGCATATTTAAAAAAAAAAACTTCTCGGAGCATCAAATAATGACCGAATTTACTGCTTTGCATTCGTACTTAAAATTTTACGAGTATTCTTTTGGCACTCGTTTATAAAAAAGGAGATTATGTTAAACAGATATTTGTAAAATTGTGTACATAATAGTACTTTGAACTCTTTTAACCGAAAACGGCCTAATTTGTTTATTTGAAGGCATTTGATTAAACTAGCGAGTGTTCGTTTGGTGCTCGCTTTTATAAAATAAAGCTACTATGTAAAGTAAACTTCATGAGAACGTTTATACAGAGTTTTTAAAGACTACTTGAGTCCGAGCGAGTGTTCTTTTGCCATTCGCTTATAAAAATATAGTCTTTTTATATTCATATTTTATATTCATTAAAACTAAAAGCAAACACATTGTATTTAGTAGTTTCTGAAGCCATTATTTTTGATTTTTTTTTTCAATCTGCTGACTTGAGCACCTTTTTCTCCATAACTAACGCTCTTAAACTAGCGAGTGTTCGTTTGGCACTCGCTTTTATAAAATAAAGCTACTATATAAAGTAAAACTTCATGAGAACGTTTATACAGAATTTTGAAAGACTCCTTGAGTCCGAGCGAGTGTTCTATTGCTACTCGCTTAAAAAAAACTATATTATATTCATTAAAACTAAAAGCAATACATATGTACATATTTAGTAGTTCCTGAAGCCATTATTTTTGATTTTTTTTCTACCTGCTGACTTGAACAACACCCTTTTCTCCATAACTAACGCTCTTCGCAGCACCCCATTGTTGCAGTTGTAGCAAGCGAACACCAACATCCACTGCGTGGGCGATACCGCTACGCACCGCGCAAACAATTACACTTATTTTTAGGCATTAACAGTTCAAATGTTGCAACAATTAAAATGAACAGTGAAGCTGCAGCGAAAAAGTGAAAAATAAAATAGCAATGTGGTGCTTTATTTAACGGCAAAGTGCAGCAGATTAAGGAAATTAGCACGCTATTGTAGTTTTTTACTTTCAGTTTGTATTTTTTTTACTTTCAGTTTGGTTTTGTATACTTCTGTTTTGGTTTTCTTTTTACTTTTGTTATGTTTTTTTTGTATCGTTTTTATTTTGGTACTTTTTAATACATTTTTGAGGCAGATTTCGCGTATTTAAAACTGCTTCGTAAATAAATTCGTGATTTCCTTCAAACCACACACAGCTGTGGCGCGTTTAAATTTAAACGACTTTTTTTTATTAAAATTTTAATTAACTTGACATTCTTTTAATGAGCCCCATACGCTATTAAACGCCAAAAAATGTGGCAATGTGTATGTAGGTGTTTACATATTGACTCAAAAAAAAAAAAACACAAAAATTGTATTTAAAAAATTTTGAAAAAAGCTCAATTGTATGCAAAGCAGTGCGTTGCATATGTGACACCAAAGATTCAGGGTTAAAGAGGCACAGCGTAATGCCGCCGCAAAATAACTGCAATCACACTGCGTTGGTGACATTTTTGGCTGCAACATGCAGGCGAGCTGAGGAACAAGCGCAACATGGCAATAACAGATTGATATCTTCAAGTTCATTAGGCGACTGCACACACACGCACAAGGGCACGCATACATACATACACGCACAAACACACACAAACTCAAAACATTGCTTTTGTTTTTATTGCTGTTGGTTTGTCGCTCCAAAGACCCATGTCCCTTTTTACGGTTATTGTTGCTTGTTTTCTTGTTTTTGCTTTGCAGCAACTTCTCTTTACTTTATTTATTTAATTCAATGCTCTTTTATTTATTTACTTTTTACGTTTTAATTGTTGTTTTTGTAGCTGTTGCATGTTGTTCCTTTGGCATTTTTAATTGGAATTGATGCGCTTGGCAAGCGCTGCAGCTCATCAGCCGGGGCTACGAATGGGTGAAAATTAATGAAGTCGATTCTTAAGAATCATGTTTCGAAGATTTTTGGTGAATTGATTAAATTGCGGAAGAGTTAAAGGGTGAGAGCAGTCAAGAGCGTCTTTATAATATACAGTGATGTGTGGAACATCTTTTCTTGCTTTGCTTTCTGGCTGGAGTAAAGACGAAAGCGCACCAGGCAGGTAGCCGAGTGACAGACGGCGAGCATTTAGTTTAAGCGACAAGTGAAAGCCGATTTGCTTACAATTTTTGTTCAAATACTCATTAGTTTAATATCTTACGATCTTGTCTAGACGAAGATTTTGAACTAACGAAGTTCTAAGTTTCTGTAGAAACCCTGAAACAAATTAAAACCGGAGATTTTGGCATTAATTAGTTAGCTTAAAATATTTTAGTTGGGAACTAATTTGGTATCTGCATTAAATTGGCGACACTTGAAAGATCTCGCTCTTAGATACGAAGTACACTGCTGTGGACCCACCAGAGTCTCTGTACAGTGTTAAGAATTCCACGCGAGAATCGATAGAGTTGAAAGTAAATTAAGAGGTAAAGATAAAAGACGAGAAATTGAATAAATATATGTTTTGAATGCGTTCTGAATTCCAATTCACTGCGTTTTATTTAAGCTAAGTATATACAAATGTTTTTTTTAAACACACCCAAAATTGTGTACAATAAATTTCAAGTTGAAACAGCAATAACAAGCGTAGAATTTAATCCCTTAGGTTGTTTAAAATTTCAGAGATTTTCTATTATTTCTCGTTATTTCGAAACGATAAACTTTTTCAAGTTCTACTGTCGCCGGTCTCACAAGAAAACTCAAATCTAAGGTTAAAATTATGCTTTAAATACCTCTTCATCATCAATTCCCACTACATCAATGTCTCTCTTGAAGATCCCATAATATAAATATTGTAGACATTTTTCGACAGCCAGACACTAAACCTTAAAGTCAATTAGTCTTACTAATGCGCCGTCGATCCCTTACGACCTTGAGTTTTACAACCAAACCATTGACTAGCGCCACAAGACTTATTTTACTCATTGCACTCAGCCTTTAAGTGATGGCAAATATTTAATTATAAATGTTTTTAAATAGTTTGTACTAATTTCGGCTAAAGTTAAGTCAATGCCGACTGCTGTGTTGCTGTTGTTTCCTGTAAAACATCAATGAAGAGCCCGCAAGAGATTAAAACAATTTAAGAAAAATTAACTAAAATCATTTAATTGTTTTAAATTGCATGTCATACATAAAGCAACAACAATATCTCAACAAATATGCCAAATTCATATGAAAAAATATTATAAAACAAACCAAAATAACTATTTTGTAATCTTTTCGAGCGACTCGCCACCTGCCTTGAGCCTCACGCTGGAAAATATTTGTTAAAAAACTAAAAATTGTAAAAAAATGAAACATAAAACATAATTGAAAATAAGAAAGCAACAACACCAACCCCTAGGCAGCAGCAGCAGCTGTGGCGTCGGCGGTAACATCACACAAAAATTGAAGATGTTGCTGACTTTTGTTTGTGACTAATCTTTTGTCATTTTTCATTTTCCAAACAAATAGACGCCAGCATAGCTAAGCAGCCATGTGTGCTACGCTATGTTATGCACAAAACATAAAGAAACCAAAAATATGGAAAAGACAACGAGGAAAAAGAAATCACCAACAACAACAGAGGACTATAAATGTAATGATTTCGAAGAGTGAAATAAGTAGAAAAAGTGAATCATAGAAGAAATACTGATTAGCATAACATGGCAGAGCTACAAGTTGCTGTAACAAATACATAAGAGCATAAACTAAAGAGGCGAATACTAAAGATGCCATAAAGTTGGTCGAAGCTGATCAATGATAATGATGGTGATTATGAGTGAGGAATATGAGAAAATAAATCAACGCACAGCGGGTAACACGCAAGCATATCGCGAGTTAAAGTTGGGGTCATCATTTTTATGTGTATTTTGACAGGGCTAATTGCTCGGCGAAACAATTTCAACGAGAGTTTAATATGTATGTATGTATGCAACGAGCAAAATAATGAAGAAGAAAAGAACAATAATCAGCGAGTGGAATTTTAGGCTACAGGCGGTTAGCCAGCGCACAAGCAGTAATCAATAAGCCGGTGATTAGTTGGTGCTCTATGAGAGTTAAAAGAGTGTGTGGTAGTAAGAAACCGTTTGAAAATCATCACAGCGACGTCAAATAGTAATTGATTACTTTGGACTCGAAGTAAGGTTGTATGTAGCCAGTTAGCCGAGTGAAGTGGAGCACACGAAGTAGAGCAAGCAAACGAGCGTCGGCCTAAAAGAGCACAAACGGAGTCATTTTTAGAGATGAAGCAAATATGAGTGATGGTCCTTTGGGTGTGCTTTAAGCGTTATGAAAATATTTTGGAAATAAAGTGGCAAAACGATCCAGACGAATATATTACTGATTAACAGTAAAATTTAATATTTCAAAACAATTTTTGAGCAATAAATTAAGTAAGTTACTAAAAAAATTAGATAGGTTTATCCAGTGAGTTACAAAAATATGCTTAAAACGCTTATACAAATGAAGAAATACAGTGACGTTGCAAATTTCAAACTGCAAAATCCCTCGAAATTGATTTTTGACCACACACGTAGGGAAAATGGTCAATGAGCTGACCAGATGACTAAGCAAAAAGGAAAAAAGCCATGCAAGCGAAGGTGGAGCTCGTATAAAACTAATTTTAGCCCAGCAAATGCGGTTGAGGTAGCGATCATTTGCAAGGGAATAAGTAAAGTATCGATTACCACTGTCAAAAAAAAAAACGATACGAAAAAGAATCCAACAAATATGGCACCGAAAATCAGTTGAAGGTGTGGTGGCAAGAAGCACACTCGCAGCTTCACGTTGCATGCAAAATCTGCATGTGTAGATAAGCTGATGATACCGTGCAAGCAATTCCAACAGCAGAATGGTGTCAGCAAAGTGAGGTTAAACCAGCACCAAATACAGCGCAAGAAGAACAAATAGCAATTACCGGAGCACACTATTACCAAAAAACAAAGTAAAAGAGCATGAAAAACACAACAACAATTGTTGCAAAATAAATCAAACAAACAAGATTGATGAATTACAACAACGAGATGGATGGTTGGCAGGATTGATGACGCGAATGATGCTAACTTTCGAAAATAAGACGTTGGCGGCACAACGAACGAGGGGAAAACCTCCGAAAAAACCAGCCATCTGCAGCAATCGGTTATGAGTTGGCCAAACAATCACTTGGCCACAAAGCGAGTGGCGCAACATAATCAAACAACACAAGGCAGTTAGGCAATCACTCACTCAATCAGTTAAGCATTCGATTAGGCAACGCAGAGCTTCGTAGCGCGAGAATCTTAAATGCTAAATGATGTTTTGGTGCGCTGTTTGAATGTTGTTATGAAATTAATCAAGTAAATTAAAATTATTAATCATGCGCCTCACAAAAGTATTTGGCTGTTAAGCGTATGCGTGGATGAGTAGAATGTCAAAACAAATTTTGGAAGGGAATGCGAGGGCAGAGATTTGAGCTAGACAATTCTAAGGCGCACAGGCTACCAATAAAGCTTTCGCTTGTAGCAGCTGTTTGCGCTGAGGAATCATTTATCTTCGAAGTTCATTGAACAAGTAATGAATTGTGCTAATAATTCGCTCGTCATAGATATTAGTTGGTGAAATTAATAGTGCGTGGTGACAAATGTATCTGCCAGATACGCAATTTTTTTGAAAACTGGAAATTAATTGGAAAATATACGAATTTGTTACAAAAAATATATTTATAAAATATATTTAATAAATATCTAAAAATTATATTTAAAAAAAATATATATAAAAAATGTTTTAATATACATATTTTTGTAACTTTTTTTATTGATATGGAAACTATTATGGGTTTTTTTTTAAATATTGTTTATAATTTATTTTATGTTGTTGTAATGGCAGTTTTTGTGAATTCTAAAATTTGTGTATGTCAAGAAAAGAAAATAGGAATATATAGAAAACTCTTTAAATTTTTATAAACTATTAATATAATATTTTAATTCTTTAATCCATTTTTGGAAGGGCAAAATTTTACAATTTCCAACATTGTATTATCATATATTTTCTACAATTTTTACATAGACATTTTTTTTTATACAATTATTTTAAAAAATATTCGTTTTAAAATATCCTGATATTAATTTATGTATTATGTAATCAAGCACTTAAATATTGCACATTAAAATCTGCATAAAAGCTGCTTTTAAAATTGAAAAGCGATTTTAGTAATTTCTAATAAACAAACCCTAAGCAGCAATATTAATTAATATGCTTGCCCTACCCTTAATTTTCTTTTCAACCGCTTAATAAGTGGATGTAAGGTAAATAACATATTTTTGTATTAAGTATTTGACCACAATGATTTCTGACTATTTATTTTTTCACAGCATACTGCTATAAATGTTTCATTAGCTTAACAATTTTATAGAAAAATTATTGCTAATGCCATATTAACGGTAATTAAGCGCGCTACCAACCCTGCAAGTGCTGCGCTTTCACCACAATTAAATTAATTAAATAATTTTAACTTTTGCAAATTTATTTTAAATGTAAAAAATATTTTAAATATTTGTTTAGCTATAATAAAGTAAATATAAGTTTTTTTGTTAAATATTTGTGATAAATATTAACAAATATAAAAATAGTACAAAGTGTGTATTTACATTGTAAACAAATTAGAAAAATTAATTTGAAAAATAAATGCAAAAAGTTAAAAAAAAAAATAAAAATAAAAATAAAAAATAAACTGACTGCCAAAATTTAATGAAGCAATTAAATAAATACAATAAAAATTTCGTTCAGCTTGTTAAATGCAATTAACACCAACAGCAAGACAAAGCGCAGCTGTATACATATATTATACATACATATTTGTTTACATTTGTAAATATAATTTTCATTTCAAACAGACATTACAAATACAATACTATGAGAGAGAAATTTAAATGAGGTTTGTCAGTCAACTAATTAATATAAAGGTGTCACAGCAATCTGTAAACATGCCATACACACACAAGTATATACATACATACATATATGTACATATATTTATATAAATATGTACTATATGTATTTCGATTTGAAATTACGTCGCTTAATGAATAATGACTGCCAATAAAACCGATATACGCACATCTACGTCTGCTGGCAAAGATGCTGCCTCAAAGAGCCGAAGTTAAGGTAAGATTATACATACATACATGTATATACTTGTATATATGTGTAGCCACAATAACAGAAAAGGCGTTTTGTTTGTAGACTAAACAAAAATTATGCCGAGAAAGACGCCAAACAAATAGCTATTAAATGGCATTTTCGGTTGACTATTCGTTGTGTTTAAGTCTGCCATTCAAAGTATATGAAATTTTATTTATATACACATATACGTTTTTTACATACATATGTACATATATATTTATGCACTATATAGCCACGCACATCTGCGCATTTGAGGCAATTTTTTTAACAACATCAACATATATTTACCACCTAAAGCAGAGTGATTTGTTTATGCAGCACTTTCAGCTTTTTATTCAAATGCAAATGAGTATAAAATTGTATTATTACCACTTTGTATAATTTTTACAGCCAATACTGGTTCGATTTTTGGCGTTGAAGACGTTTGATATGATCAAGCAGCCTTACCCAGATGTTGCTTTAACCAGAAGTGGTGTGTCAAGAAAATTTTAACATGTGTGAAAGTGACCCCCAATTTTTGAATAACGCAATTACAGGTGACGAGTCATGGATCTTGGAGAATGATCCCGAGACAAAGAGGCAATCTTCCGAGTGCTACACGCCATTTTGAGACCACAGAGGAGTTCCAAGCAGAATGCAGCTAAGTTCTCAAGGACATTCCAGAGAATGCCTTCCGTGACGCCTTCAATGCTTGGAAATCGCGCTGGCAGCGCTGCATCGACGCAGAAGGTGTGTATTCTGAAAGTTTTTGTTAAAAATTGTTTTAAATCAGCTCAGTCCTATTACTTTCCTGACAAACGCTGTATGTAAAGATCATCTAAAACCCTCTTCTAAGAAAAAACAAAGGAAATAATTTTTTAACATACTGCAGAGATATGTTTTAATGTTTTAATGTTGTTTTAGAAAGTTGGAGTGAAAATATGATATTTTTGATCGGTCGAGCAATTTTTATGACAATTATTAATAAATAAAAATTAAATATTTAATTTGAAGGAAGTATAGATTTATTCTATTCATTTGATATAACTCTTAAGAGGCTGTAAATTCCCAAATCGTCGCAAACGAAACTTTTTGGCATGATTTCGATATAGGAAATTAATTAACTAATTTAAGGGCGGATATTTTTTAAGAATTTTTGTTGCAATTGATTCTTTATCATTCAGCTTAATTGTAAGTAATCTAAGTGCATGTTTAATTCTTTCCTTTTTAAGTGTAAATTTTTGTTATTAACAACTGTTTTGAAGCTCACTTAGATATTGAAATTCAATAATATGCAATGCTTTCCCACTTTCTTCTCAACTTGCACTTATGCAACTGCATTTCTTTTTTGATTACAAAAATGTAATGCAAACAACTCGGCATATTTTATGAGAATTGCAATGAAATATTGCAAAACTAAACGTTGCCAGCAAACGAGCTGCAGTTCCACGCTACGGAGGCGTGTTTGCGACATGTACTCGTACATGTGTATATTTATGAGACAATGTCGCGTGGAATTTGTAAATAGTTGCTAAGGTTGCAAGAACTAGGAAGTAGTACCAGATATACAGATGTATGTATAATATTTAAAAGGAAGAAGAGCGAGAGTAAAAGCGGTGAGTTTAAAAATAACTGCAGGCAGGAGAGTATACAAACATATGGACATGCATACATAGATATATTTATGTATCTACATGCCACACATATGTAGCAGTAGCACTTCAAGAAACGTGATCTATTGCGGAGCGGAAGTGTGGGTGCCAGCGTATGTATGTATGCATGAATATCTACAATTGTATATAAAAGTAGTTGAGTAGGTGATGAAGAATTTATTGAACTAGAGAATGCCGCTTATATAAGCATAAATATGTATGTATGTATGTATGCCAATTTAAATTCAAGTACACGTGTACTTGCTGCAATAAGGCAAGCGTTTTCAATAGCCAAACACAAACAAGCATTGCAGCAAAGATAAATAAATAACTGTGTAGAAAAGTGTGTATAAAAAATGTCGGCAATGGAGCGAAACAGAAAGAGCTGAGACATTAAAGAAGAAATATGTGTATAAATTAGGCAAAAGGAAAACAGCAAAAATATAAATAAAAAACAACAAAAATATCAAAGCGTGTTCTAGCTCCAAAACAAAACAGAACCATGCGCCCAACTAGGCGGCAACGCTACGAAATGCCGCCAACGCTGCCACCATTCTCGCTGCTGCCGCTGCTGTTCAATCAGAACAATAACTGCTGTTGCTGCTGTTGATTACGAAGGCAACAAATCGATGGAATGAACTTACAAATAAATACACAACACATATGTACATACAGTACACATGTTTGTATATATACATGTTTGTATGTAGCCTTGTACAAACTTTTCGTGAGACAAGAAATTATTGACTGTAGATAGCGATGAGGAATTGATGAACCCGCTATCGAACGCGTGGATACCCATATCTAAACACACACACACATATAGTATTTATTTGTATGATTTTTGTTATTTATTGCTTGCAGTTGACGCAGTGGCAAAACGGTAACTATGCGCAGCTAACAGCGAGCAATGTGTACTAGAAGTAACAGTAGATATGCTATGAAATTGATTGAGTATGTTGGCCATAGGATGTCGCATACACACATATACATATGTACATACATCTGTTCATGCTTGCGGCAGCAATCTCATAGATAAATATTATAAAATTATAACTACTACCTAAAAGCGGTGGCAACAGCGGCGGCACTGTCATATCAACCATGATTGCGACGCTGCAACATACATACATGTAAACACATGCACGTACATACATATGCATATATGTAGGTGTAGTAGAGAAAAAAATAAAAATGACGATGATTTATGATGACGACATGCCGGCAAATCAAGCTGAAAATTACCACAAACAACAAATAATTGAAAGTTGAAAAATTATGCGCCGAAAAGTGAGCGACATGTGAAGGAGTTGGAAACGTTAGGAAAATTGGATAGTAGAAATATAAAATTGTTTAATGGCTTGAAGGCTTGAAGGCTCAGTGCGTTTTAAATGAACGATTAAGCAGTTATGAAGCGACTAGGAGGGAATTCAAAAACGAGTACATAGTTAAATAAGTTCGGCATGAAATTGTTTTAAAATATGAGTCTTATGAGTTTTAAAAATTGAAGTAATTGCAGTAATGGTAATCATAATTTTATGTAAAAACAGTGTTAATGTTAATAGTAATTATAAAAAAGTGTTTAAAATAAGACTAATTGCGCTAATGGTAATTATAATTATATTGGTAATTGTACTGGTAATGTTAGTAGTAATTGTAAAAAAAAAAATTTTAAATAAGAGTAATTGCAGTAATGGTAATCCCAATTTCATGAAATAACAATGTAATGTTAATAGTAATTATAAAAAAAAAATAAATTTGAGTAATTGCTATAATGGTAATAGTAATAGTAATTATATTGCTAATTGTTTTCGTAATGTTAGCAGTAATTGTCATTGCAATAGTAAGTAATGGTAAGGTGAGTAGTAATTGTAAAAAAAAATGTTTTAAAATTAATAGAATGGCAGTAATGTAATAGTAATCATAATTAGACTGGTAATGTTAGCAGTAATGGTAATCATGATTTAAGGTAATAGCAAAGCTAATGTCAAAAGTTATTATAAAAAAAATGTTTCAAAATTAAGAGAATGGCAGTAATGGTAATAGTAATCATAATTATATTGGTAATGGTACTGGTAATGTTAGCAGTAATTGCCATTACAGTAGTACGGTTTATACCAAGAACATATATTTCTATGGAATACTTTATATACAAATTTTGAAATGCCTGGCTACATACATATTATGTAGTTTAATTACATCTTGTAATTGAATTTAATTACTATTAATAACAATAGCTATTAAAAATGTAAGTTAAGCAATTTAATGATAACTGTGTAAATGAGTAAAGCAGAGCTTAAAGTTTTTTTTTAATAAAAAAAAAATAATTACCGCTTAAGCAACGGTGATCAAAATTTCAATTGCAATTGTAATGATATTAGTAATTGTCATTGCAGATACTGCAGGAAATATATGTATATACAGCAGTAATGAGTATATTTTCATTACAATTCAAAATGAAATTATATTCACAATAATTTATAATAAATTTACAGTAATTTTTCTAGTAATTCTGTTAACATACGCAGTGATTATCATTTAAGCAAAGCTAAGAAATATAGTAACAGTTTATAAATGTTGCTAATAAAAGTAATTGTTATGGTAATTGTATTCGTATAGTAATTCTATTGAAGAGTGTATAGAGAACGTACAATTTGGGATTCTAAAAAAAGTTCTTGATCATAATTTCTTGAAAATGTTTGGTATACATAAGACTAATGAAAATCAATTCATTACAGTACAATTTCAATGAGAACGAAGATGATTTGGTAATGGAACTGATATGATATAATCAAAAAATATATGATGTATAATTGAGAAATTCAATACAAATTATATATGTACATATATTAAAAATGTATGGTTTTCGCTTTTATCACACTTTAAAAATATTTGCAGAATTCCATAATTATGCTAATTTTCTAGAAATGAACTTGCGAAATATTTTTACTTGATAGTTCCCACACCTCTTGAATACTTTAGCATTCCGCATACAAATACTTTTACTCTCCAGACTAAAATAAAATTGATAAAAGTCGCGACGCCGCCAGAACTTTGACAACTCAACTCGAATCAATGCCAAATGACAACTGAACTGTCAATAGTGTCAATAAATCTTGGAACGACAAATGCATACAAATAAATTAAACGCTGTTTTTAGCAAATAAAGAGTAATAGAAGAGCGCCAGAAAGATGGAAAAGTAATCAAGAAACGGAGCAGAGCCAATAAAAGCAAATATCAAGAATTGCTATTTTTGAAATTGCAAGTGATTATCCTGCCAACATATCCCATAGCAACATTGACATTGACACATAAGTATTTAGACATATGCAGTGGAGAGAAGCATGTGACTGAAGAGTGGTAAATAAAAAGTGCAGAGGAACTGACAGCAAGCTATGCGAGTTGGCAGCCAGTCAAGAAGTCGAAAAATTTATTGCGCTGCGACAGAAGCACGTGGAGTATGTACATAAAAAAGGGAACAAAAACCCGGCAAAAAGTAATGAAAGCAATGAAAAGAAAAAACTCAGCAGAACCATAACAAACTTTATGTGGGCGAAGAAAAAACACGGCAAGTAGCACGGAGAAAAATGCGCTTGGCGCATAAAAAATCAACGCAAGTAAAGGTAGCTACTAAAAACATAATTTACGGGCTAATTTTAAATTATGAGTTGAGTGGTTAATAAATAGCGGCAGGCAGGTAAGCAGAAAAAGTAGCGTGATAACAGGAACGAGAGCGCGAAAAGTAGGAAGTGTGAGAGGAAGTGATCGTCGTCAGCGGAGTCAAAACAAAAACGAAAGATGATGCAAAGTCGAGAGCGAAGTGAGAGAGCGTCAAGTAGTATTAACTGGCAGTGACGGCGCTCATCAGCGCTGGCCGACAAGCAGACGGAAGACAGCCATTAAGTGCCGTCTTCGGTTTTTATGGTCATTTAGCTGCTTAAGACGGCTCATGCGGCAAACAAGACGCAGGTAAACAAAAACGCCGAACAATTTTAAACTGGCCGACAAACACAGGCTACACATACCAAGCTGGATAAATGGGTATCCGCATAAACTTTGACTTTTTGCCTTCATAATCCATTGTTTTGCCCAATTTCGTGCATGTAAAACCGATCACCTGTTCGAGATTTCGCCGAGCAGGCAAAACGCTACAAACAAACAGAGTATTTGTTGTAGGAAATCTGCATTTTTCGACCAAGTCATGTACACACAGACGAGTGTGTATGCTCCGTATGAAGCAGTGCACAAAGCAAACTTCGAAGAAGTCGCCGCACTGCGGGTGTTCAAATGCTGCAAAGTCACTGCTTGTTGTAGTTTTGCAAGCTCATTGTTGAAATGCCTAACAACCACGCCTGCGCGACACACAGCTACACCTACACGTGTGTGTTCATAAGGTTCTGCTGCACACAGCAGGCAGTAATGCTGCAAATGATCGTGTCTTGGGCCATACAACAGCACGATCGATCAGTCTGCACGATCGACCGGCCTGATCCTTGTGTGTATATGTTGTTTGTTGTTGCACACATGCTGCGCCACGCCAAGTGACAAGAGTAAGTAATTTTTTATTCAATGCATCTCCTTGTTACTGGTGTCATGCCGCCAGCTTGTTGTTGCTGTGGCACCATGCAAGCGCAGACGATCGATCTTGTTGGTTCGTTGGCTGACGATGCTGATCTTTTGCCTTAACGAACTTGTTTTGTTTTTCTTAATTTTATTTCCATATAATTATTCATATTCCTCGTTTGTTTGCCTTGCTCATATGTAAATTGATATTTATTTTTCATGGCGTTGGCGAGGTGGTGCATACAAATTTACGCATACGTTCGAACACCTCCTGAGGTGATGCGACAGATTAATAATTTGTGGATAGTTGCGGGAGATCTGAGCTAGCGTTGATTGTGGTGAGCGGCTTGGTAGGAAGGCAGGCATATTTGTGGAGGGCAGTGTTTGGTGACGAGGTATTTATCAGGCGGAGACAGTTAATTTCAAAAGGACGCTGACGAAGTTTAACTTTAATGTAAATATGTACATATATGTATTTTGAATAAAATTTCAGGTATTTGATGAATAACGGTAAGTATTAAGCGATCTGATGACCAAATCTGTTCTGGTAACAAAATACTGTATAAAATACCTTTTCCCTTTATATAGCCACCAAAAATGTTTAAATAAAAAAAAAATTATCAGAAAACGAAGAATCGTCCCGCCATCGTTTTCTGATAATTTATAATTTGACTAATTTTTCTAGGTTCTTTATTTTCGGATAATTTCCAGCCGAGTTATGGTGAACACCGCAAAGTGTTTTTTCTCAAGACGTTCTGGGAGAAGCTCTGTTACCGGCTTATGCTTCAATATTTCTGCATGAAAAAATTACACTAGATTGTCAAAAGTATGCTCAATAATCTACAAAAGATCCGATGAAAATTACTCAATCCATATTTAAGATATAAATTAAAAAAGTAATAATTTTTTTACCTTAAAAGCCTTACCTCCTTCAGTCAGCTATGCTTTGGCGATCTTCGACATACTCGTATTTAAATTAAACAACGAATCTCATGCTAAAACTTATAATGTGAACACCCAAGTCGCCAAAATTTACTTTATTTTAAGCACAAGATCGGGCAAAAGATCGTTTATTGCAGCTTTTATAGTTTGCTGTAGAGTTATGTATATGTCCACCTTTAACTCTAAAAATTTCACATTAACTTGAGCATTAAAAACGCTTAACTCGAGGTTACACAATAACAACCAAAAATAAGTCATTAAAAAGTGAACTTACGCGAGCGATCTTTATCTAAATTCAATACCATTGCAATAAAATAATTTGAGCGCTCTTAAAGTCAAGCCATACACACAACTTTGGTAATTTGAAACGCCTGAAGACTGAGGTAATTAATTGAAATTTTTATGAGGATCAACAGACGATAAAAAATGCACAAACATGGATGCTTGCCAAACTTCCTGCGCAGCCGCAGACACAGCCTTGTGGTATACGATTACAAAGTACCTGTTACAGACAAGCGCACAAGCAGGTCCACGGCTTAAATAGGCTGAAATAAAAGTTGAAAAAAGCTGAAAGTTTAATTTTATTTCATTTCGTACATTAGACTAGCAGACTTAGCGCGCCGGTTGTGCTGCCCTCGTTGCTTGTTTGGACGAAGTCGTATTAAACCTGTTGTTTTAAGCCATAAAAACGGCGCTCAAGTGTCACCTTATGTAAAGCTAGATGTATATATTTGTATGTATGTATGTTATTTTAATACATAAATATGCTAGACTGCTATATTTATTAGGCGTTCAAATATGGCAGCTAGTTGCTTTACAAGAGACCTAACAAGCAAAAGGTGTCATGTTACGCATAATTTATGACTCTGTGGCTATTAGTTAGTATTTTTACAATACATACATACGCATAGCTTTAACTATAGGTTATATGATTTCATGAAGATATTGGTATATCGAGGTATAGCTGTATGTGTGTATGCTTGTCACCCGAAATTCATGTTAAAATTAAATTTACTGATCGTGTAGATTACCTGTTCGCCACTAGCCTATCGATAAACTTATTTATACCGTATATAGTATTTAAAGGTAAGTTACATGAAAATAGGGAGTAAAAGAAATAGGCAACCGTCGTGCTGAACACGTAGCAACATTTTTCAATTACTTAATATGCGCCCTGCGGCGTTGCATGTCCCAACCAATTCTCAGTAGATGTGCGGTATATAGAGGACATCGTCGGAAAATGTTGACATTTTCTAGTTTTTTCGTTGCTGCTTTCAAAGGAAAAATAATTAAGGCGACTGTGTGCTGGAAAGTATGTGGCATGTGCAAGTTACATAAAAAGGAACAAGAAAATTGCTCTTCTACACGTCGCGCTCCCAATGGGATTTACAGCATGCAGGTAGTGAAATTTTAACGAGCTGACCTTGTTGGCCGAATGCACAAACACACACGCAAATGATCGCGCCGTAGCATGTTGCTAGCAAGTAAATATACATAAGTACAAATGTTGCCAGCGCGAGGAATGTTGCTACAAATGCCTATTTATGCATAAATATATATGTAAGTGTGTAGAGGAAAGGCAGCCAAGTTGCCAAACTAGTAACTGTAACGCTTATGGAGACTGTGCGCTGGCTGAGCGTGAAAAAAGCAAACTCGAATTGACATTTATGGCGCTTGCAGCCAAACAAGCGTGCCACCAGCCAAACGACGGGTGTTGCAAGCATTGCAATGCGAACGACCGCCTGTAGGCCAAATTGAGTGTTCGTAGCCAAATTTAGCGCAGCACTACTTGGCTGGTTGCTGCAGCCAGCTGCATATTGGCGCTGAGTAAGGTATGTGTAAATTAACTGCGGTGGACAATAAATTGCGATTAAATTGTGGATGTGTTGCATTATAATGATGGAGAGGCGTGAAATAAGCTGCGAAAATTTGCGCTTCCTTGTGGCAGAGCGTAAACTAACATGAATCGTAAGTCAGAGATGATAAAGAGAGATGACAAAAAATGATTTTATGCACTGGAAAAAAAATTTAAATGAAAATTAAAAATCAATAAAACAAAAATTTAATAGAAAAATTTGGGTCGACATTTTTTCATATAAAAATCTTTAATAACAATTTATTAAATTTAAAAATTTTTAGCTTGAGGAAGTTTAAGTCGAAATTTCATAAAACAAAACGATTTTGTTGAATAAAAAAAAATTGAGTTGCACTGAAAAAAATGTGTGTCAAAATTTTTGTATACTAAAAATTTTTATAATAATTCGTTAAATTTAAAAACTTAATTGAAAAATGTTAAGCTTGAAAAAATTTAAGTCCAAAATTTATTTCATAAAAAAAATATTAAATTATTTAATAAAAAATACTGTATTAAAAGTTTTAATAGTAAAATTATTTTTACACGATTTCGCTTGAATATTAATGGCAAAAACAAAACAAAAAAATAAATTTTTGCTAAAAAAGATTTGTGGAATATCGAAACAAGAGTTACAAAAAGAATTTTGAATTAGAGACATTTTATATAATTTTAATTTTATATAAATTATAAAATTTATATATCAAACGAATTTCCGCATTAATTTGAAGAATTTATTAAAAAAATTTAGGAGTAAAACACTTTTTTATAATTCTAAAAAAATTAAAAATATATGTGTAGGCGGTTGGGTGTTCAAAATAATCATTTGGCAGTCCATAAAAAACTATTTTTATAAAAAATTATTTTATTTAATTTTTTTAGCAAACAAAAAAATTCTTAATTTTTTAAAATAAAACGAAAAAATAATAATTTAAACGTTTTACTGTATATATTTTTAATATATTTTATAAAACAAGAAGATTGACGTATCAAATATTTTATCCCGAAAATAAATTTGTGAAACAATTATTTTCCCTAAAAAAAATTAAAAATTAATTTTTTAGCTAAAAAAAATATACAATAAATATTTTTCAAACATAGTACCAAAGTACACTAAAAATTATTTACTGCCAACACTATGCAATTTTGCATAAGCAACGTCACAAATAATACTAACCGATGAAGCATATTAATAGAAGGCATACAAACTCTGCCGTTTTTGAACCAAAATCAGTAAAATATATATATCAATATCATCTATATGTGTGTTAATACACTAGTTACATTTGTTAGAGCAAAAAAGATAAAACACAATATGAACAATTTGTATAGAATATCGGTAAACAGCTAAGCGATAAGCATGGAAATGTTATCAAATGAAAGAAAACAGTACAAAAACACAAATTTACGTGGCCGTCATCAATAACATACACCTCACTGACGGCAGCAACAGCGTAAACGCGACGGCAAAGCGATAGCCAGGCATTCAGGCAGCAAACACTCAGCGTCAATGCGCGTTCAATGCTTATCGCACATGCTCAAATATAAGCAGATATGCATACGGCCTGTCGAATGCTAAAAAATTTTCGTTGTATAAACAAAACAGTTTTGAAAAATTTGGTATCTAAAGCTAATTGGTGACAATTTGCTGGGGTACAGGGTTGCATTATTGTAAAATTTAATGGAAATAGGTCGAAAAATATCTAATTTGGTAATAATATTAATATTTTTTTTTAGTTTTTCGGTTTCATTAGTTTTCGGACGTGGCGCCAAAAAAACAAATAGGAACAGATACGAACGCTTGGCTCTTACAAATAAACTATTTTCAGATTTATTCATGGAATATAGATTGAGATACTCAAGAAATAAATCTAGTTTCAAAGCAGTAAGTTTTAGGAAAAATGTGAGTTTCAACTAATGCAAATAGTATTATTTTAATTATTAAGAAAATTAGTTCAAAATCACTGTCAAGGAACCGTTTGAACCCAGTTGTAGATTCCTTTTCATTCGGTGATTTCAAAAAGGACTCGACAGGCAAGAATGCAGTATTGAGAATTGCTATTTTGTATGTGAGAACAGCGAAGACTTTGAAATGAGAAGTGAGCTTTCTTCACTCCGGGACAAAAATACCTATAATTTGCAAACATACGTTCTATGGTGAAAATAACTAGATATTTAATTTAGATACTTATATTTGTTGCTATACTACCACTTCCAAAATAATAATAATAGAGGTGTTAGCTTTAAAAAGCCAGCAAAACTTATATAATTAGTAAATGTACACATATAAGTATCATACGTGTGTCTATATATACATATATAATATGGTATATATAGACTTCCTTATACATAAATTTGTGTCTTTTATTGCCTTTATTTTCGCTACACATCACAACCAAACGCCTCTTCGACACTAACTGCAGCACACATGTGCCTTGAAAGAGCTAAAATTTAACCAAAAGTTGAACCCTGCTGCCAGCCAGCAACACCAAAGCGCCTGAGAATGGTGACACAAAGCAATTTGCGCTGGAAAAATAATACTTGACTTGGCGCACAAACAGAGACATAGCAATAAAATACAGTATCCGACAAAACTATGTATACCCCAGCACATTTTTTATTGTTCTTTGAGTATTTTTTTCAAAAGTTCAACAATTAAAAAATTGTACATACGGTAAGTGCACACTATAAGTTGACAAATAATAACGGTATGATATTTACCGTTAGCTTTTATTTTGCTTGCAGAATGTGCACTTGTTGATGATCAGTTGAACTTTGCAGGCGACAAAATTATGTATACCGTGGCAATATTTGTGCGTAGTGCTTCTTTGCGTAAATAGTTTTCGCAAATATTTAGAATCAAACTCGACAAAGGTAAAATTTCATGATTTTATACTCGATAAAAGTGTTTGGGTAAATAATATAAAGATTTTATTTAGTGAAAAGCCAAGATCTGCAGAAATAAGCGTTGACCTGCGAAAATTGATTGTTCATGATCATTTAGATGGAATGGGATACGGAAAAATTGCAAACAAATATTCTAAAAGCAAGGCCACAATCCAAAAAGTGATAAAAAATTACAAAAAAAATGGTGGGCTAGAGAGTGCTTCAAGATCAGGCCGCCCTAGACTAACTACAGTGCGTGAAGAGACAAAAATAGTGAGAGAAGTGAAAAAAAATCCGACCGTATCAGCCCGATTTATTAAGCAGAGCCTTCAAATAGATGTTTCCGAGCGAACAATTCGACGAAGAATTCGAGAAGACGGGTATTCCAGCCACTACAAGATTAAAAAACCGTTCATCAGCCAGAAAAATTTAAAGGCACGATTGGAGTTTGCAAAAAGGTATTACAAACTGCCACCAAATTTTTGGAAAAAAGTAATTTGGAGTGATGAAAGCAAATTTGAATTTAAAAATACTAAAGAACGGCAAAAAGTTTGGCGAAAGAGCCACGAGAAGCTTCAGAGTAAATGCATTCAAAGCACCATAAAGTTTGTAGGCGGAAATGTATTGGTTTGGGGTTGTTTTAGCTACAGTGCTCTCTCAAATCTCGTAATGATCGAAGGTAAAATGACAGGAGAGTCTTATGTTCAAATGTTAAGTACCAATTTTGAGCCAGCTACGCAAAAAATGGGCATAAGATAACTTTATATACCAGCAGGACAACGACCCCAAGCATACAAGTCGGGTTGCAAAAGAATACTTCGAACAAAAATCGATAGAACTCCTACCATGGCCTGCCCAAAGCCCCGACTTAAACCCCATTGAGCACTTATGGCAATATTTGGATGACAAGCTTGAACGATCTTCTTGCCGTTCAAATAAAGGCGAGATTTTTAATAAATCGAAAGACTCCTGGGAAAACATACCCCAGTCACTTCTTCAGCATGCCTCGACGTCTATTGGCAGTAATTAATGCTAAGGGTGGCAACACTAAATATTGAAGCTCTAGTGTGAAGGTAACCTCAAAATTTATTCGGGTATACATACTTTTGTCGTTGCTAAGAATTTCTCTTTTTCAGATTACCGCGTATTTTGCAGTCACTAGCACTAAAATGCAGAAAATTAATTTAATTTTTTGTATGTAGTATACTCATAAGCAAAAACAAAAACCATGCAAAAAAATAAACTTCATTTTTCAAAAGATATGATAATTTTCTTTTCAACATTCATGGGGTATACATAGTTTTGTCGGATACTGTATATGCGTTTGTATGTATGTGTGTGTGCATAAGTGCACACATATGTGGCCAAAATGTGTTGCATTTACATACCATATAAAGGGTGATTTTTTAAGAGCTTGATAACTTTTTTAAAAAAAAAAACGCATAAAATTTGCAAAATCTCATCGGTTCTTTATTTGAAACGTTAGATTGGTTCATGACATTTACTTTTTGAAGATAATTTCATTTAAATGTTGACCGCGGCTGCGTCTTAGGTGGTCCATTCGGAAAGTCCAATTTTGGGCAACTTTTTCGAGCATTTCGGCCGGAATAGCCCGAATTTCTTCGGAAATGTTGTCTTCCAAAGCTGGAATAGTTGCTGGCTTATTTCTGTAGACTTTAGACTTGACGTAGCCCCACAAAAAATAGTCTAAAGGCGTTAAATCGCATGATCTTGGTGGCCAACTTACGGGTCCATTTCTTGAGATGAATTGTTGTCCGAAGTTTTCCCTCAAAATGGCCATAGAATCGCGAGCTGTGTGGCATGTAGCGCCATCTTGTTGAAACCACATGTCAACCAAGTTCAGTTCTTCCATTTTTGGCAACAAAAAGTTTGTTAGCATCGAACGATAGCGATCGCCATTCACCGTAACGTTGCGTCCAACAGCATCTTTGAAAAAATACGGTCCAATGATTCCACCAGCGTACAAACCACACCAAACAGTGCATTTTTCGGGATGCATGGGCAGTTCTTGAACGGCTTCTGGTTGCTCTTCACCCCAAATGCGGCAATTTTGCTTATTTACGTAGCCATTCAACCAGAAATGAGCCTCATCGCTGAACAAAATTTGTCGATAAAACACATTTCGAACCGAACACTGATTTTGGTAATAAAATTCAATGATTTGCAAGCGTTGCTCGTTAGTAAGTCTATTCATGATGAAATGTCAAAGCATACTGAGCATCTTTCTCTTTGACACCATGTCTGAAATCCCACGTGATCTGTCAAATACTAATGCATGAAAATCCTAACCTCAAAAAATCACCCGTTATATGTGTACATATGTACACTCATATCTTTTACTGCCTTGCTTTCGAAAACACAATATTGCCCATCACTTTGTTGTTGTGCTCTAGTATGTTTTCTGCTTTTTGTTGGGTTTTCGGCGTTCATTTGCGTCAAAGTATCAAATTTCTTTCACGCAACGAGACTTAGATGAAAAAAATTGAATTATTTGTATTATATATGACAATATATTAAAACCATAATTCTGGGTTAACAGTTTTTCACAGTTCTCAAAATTTTCTTGTAGTGACTTTAGACACTTTTAGTGTCATCAAATGCTCTCTGGTCCGCCATTGTGCGAAATATTATACTTTTTGAAGTGTATGTGACTTTTTATTTAATTTTTGAAGCTGCTTTAATTTTAATTTGATTAAATATCACTTGAATACTTCTATATTATGCTTTTCATGAAGCTGTGGTTTGGTTATGAAGCTAACAGTAATGCGGTTTTGAGTTGGTGTCAATTTTCTTGTGAGACTTGGTTCCAGCAGGTAGACTATACTGAAGGAAGAAGTCTAAATTGAATTAGTGGATTGCAAAAGGTTGTTTGAACCATGAAATACGGAGACAGAAACTGTATATGTATAATCTAAAGCTCATAAGTTGATAGTCCTCCATTATACTATCCAAATTGAAAGAATAAATTTAAGGTTTATAACAAAAGTATGCGTTTTACGTTAGATACACAAGAGATGAAAAAAACTTAGAAAAGAGGACTGTTTCTGTTCCAATCGATAATCTTAAGATCTTGTTAAAAATCTTCACTATTATAGCAATATTAAATGCGTTTCAATTTACTTGAATAGATAATCATACAAAGACAATTAACTGCTTCGAACCCATGTTCTATGCCATTCCCTCAATTAGTTATAATGTAGTATTTGTAGAATTAAAATCGTTTGATCAAAATTAAGTTTTGATATCTTATTGTGCTGTTGGATAATAAAGAAGCAACAAGATTTAAAATTCTCTGGCAATACCCTGAAGAAGTATATCAAGTTTGCTAGGACGTCTGTAAGACTCAGAAGGAAACGTCAGAGACCTTCTAGTTGATTTGTCGGGAAGCTGTCATACGAAATGACCAATAAAAATTGAGTACACGTATGAATATGGACTTTTTTATTTGTGAGGGATTGTGCTGTGGTGTTTTTCTTGTTTATAATCTCTTGAACTCCTTTTGTTTGCTTTGTTTGGTTCACTGAGGGGACCAATATACTATATACTTACATAAATTTTAAAAACTTATAATAACGCTTAACGTATTTAATTTTACCCTCTTAAAAATTGCTCAACATACCTTTGGGATTTTCAGCAGTTATTCGAATTATCCAAAAGTTGTAAGAAAATAGTTGAAATTTCAAGAATATTTTTGTATGAAACAAAAATAGTAAAATTTTAGTAAATTTGGCACACAGTTATCACAGAACCAAAATTTTTGGAAAGTAAATAGTAAACAATAGCACAACTTGACAACAAATTTTGCGTACAAAAAATTGTTGCAGTACACAATTTATTTTTTTTATGATTTCGTTGATTATTCGTTACTTTTAAATTTGTTTATTTCAAAGTTTTCGCCACTTTTTGATATTATTTTATACTAACAAAATTATTATTTTTTATTTTATTGAAAATAAAATGTGCTGTTTGTATGCTTTTTAGGTGCAGCTTGCGCCGTTTACCGTCTGCTCCAGAGCCTACGCTGACGCCGTCAACATCATCGATCACCGGCCAACGCACTGCTGCCACATTTTTTAACATTAACACAGACAAGCAATAACAACAATTAAATGTTTACGATTTTTTCCAAAAGCAATATTACACCAAAAACACTAATATTTGTCTGTCTGCGTAAAATTCGGATTTTCCTTTTTTTACGTTTACGCCGCTTTTCCACTTCTAACTCGAACAATATTAGCGTTTTCACTATTTATTATTACCTTTTATGCTTTGCTCGCTTTCCTTATACGCGTGCACATATTTACTGCTGTTGTTATTGTTGCTTTTTCGCCGCTAACAATGATTCTCTCAGTTTTCTTTGGGCTGTTTTACTCCGGCACTTTGACTTTGCCTGCGCCTCTTGGTTAATTCTTTATTGTTGTTTTTATTATTTTATACTGTTTAGCGTTTTCTATGTTTCGTTTTTGGATTTTTTGCTGTTTCACTTTGCTCGCTATTTATGTTTTGTTTTTTCAGTAATTTTAACAAAGCATAGCAAATTTATTTATGGAAAATAAATTGTTGAAACCTATTCGTAACGAAATGACAACAATGGCAGCGACGCGTGTATACAAAAATAACCGGGCTGTCCCAAACAAAACCGGACCAACGGAGTGTAGTCAGGGTTGATTGTAACGAGAATTTTGCGCGAGTTGAGCCGAAAATCAATTTTGCCCCAATCAATTAGTAGTTCACATTTTTCCATTTAATATAGTTACACAGTATTTGTTATTGTTACACAAAAGTTCGTAACTTTATTGTTTCAAAATTTATGTACACGAACACTTCTTGCACAACATTTATTGTTCCGTTACTTGTGCGCTTTCGACCGCAAATGCATTCGCTATGCAACAACACGTTCGGCCACACTTCCGCAAATTTACTCAAATCAACCAAACGACACGATCGTCAGAAATGAACTGAATTAAAGTGGCTCACAGATAAAGTGGGCAAGGTTGTAGCAGAGCAAACGACGAGTAGAGTGCACAGCGGCAAGCCAACAAATTTTACAACTACGAGTGGTGTGTGTTGGTGGTGTTGTTGCTGGTGTATCTTTACGCCGCTAGTTGCTAGTGTCGCTCCCACAATTGTTTGTTATTTACGGCTCTCGCTAACCGGTTACATACTACAATACATGTGTGTTTCTAGCAGATACTGTATCTGAGATATGTACATAGAAGTATGGGAGATGAGAGCGCGCTCTCAGCAATTGAAAATAAAATAATCTGAAAATATGTTACTCAGATGTTTGGCATGATGCATGGGTAAAGTCAAAGTGTGAGCGTGAAATTGTGCAATACTCTTGAGCGGAGGAAGTAGAAATGCATTGTTTGTTGGAGTTGTGTGCGTTTTGGTATCTTGTTTAGCGAGCGGATATAGTGCATTCAGGGCACGATTGTGAGAAATAGTGCAGGCTCTCATATTAGTTCTGCATTATAAATATTTTATACCTGTAGTTTGTAGAGAGCGCAACTGAGTAGTTCAAAATAAAATAATTTAGAAAGAGTAATTGAGAGACTAGAAAATGCTCGCTTTAGTGAGGGGTGAGTTGGTAGAGAAGACTGGCTAGTTTTTGAAGATATGAGCAGATTTTTATACTTTGAGAAATAACATGCGATTTTTGTGACTTTGTAGCATGCGATATTTTGTAATTAATTTGTAAGAAGGCTGGAGCAGCGTTGTAAGTCAATTGTATTCTTCTTTTGCTGTGCTCAAAGAAAAATCAGTAGCTCTCAGCTCTCTCATATATTACTTATCAAATTATCTCTCATGTTAAGCGAATTTTGTTCCAAAACAATCATTATTAGAAATTTATAAAAGGAAGGCTGAAAGTTTTCACTTAGCATTAGAACATTCTAAAGTTCATCCGAAGACCTGAAGATTGCACGAGTTAGTTTCAGAAATCACAGCCAGTTATTCAGTTTTCTACCAACGGACGTATACTTGATATTTTCTTTATATAAACGGACTCTTCTTTAGAAAGGGGTAGAAAGGTGGCATATTCTGGAATAATTCCTACGAAATGATCCTGGCAGTGAAATCGAATAGTTACATAAATTTTACCACAACAGTTATTTGAAACTTATGAAACTTATCCAAGTTCGTTCAAAGCTTTCAAGCTTTCTATAGTGTTTTGGAAATAAAGTATTTTCACTCATCAGTACTTCCTCAGAGAGGCGGAAGGTTGCGAAAAAATATAATATTTTTATTACCGATGTTTCCGGGAAAAGCAGTCGATCTTCAATGTTATGTTATGTTTAGGTAACCAAAATTTTCGCCCTGTTTTTATGTATGGTTATATATTTTGATGTATGATTTGCACAGTGCGCTAATCCGATAACCTATCATTTTAGGGACGAAAAAGTGGATTTATTGCTTTTAAAAAATTGGTTTAATTCCTTCAGTACAAGAATGGACTATTTCTAGTTCGAATATAAATGAGAGCTCTATAATGAGTCTATAATTATGCAGCTTATAAAGAATACTCGTTTTGACATACCACTCAGGTTTTAACTTCTTAGAGACAATATTGAGTTGTTTATGTTCTAACAACCGAAACAAATATCTTGGTAAAGAGACAAAGAAATAAAATGAATTGAGGAACACTGAAAAAAACCTCACTTAAGATTGAGGTTACGTATTATGTAGAATTAAAAATATTAACTTAGACAAGCATATAATTTTTACACGGGGACAACATGATGGTGTTAGAATACCCTTCCATTTCTCCAATTTGGAAAAGAGTCAACGCTTGAATAGGTCAGGAGAAAAACATACCACTATCATTCTTTGAAGTTTGTTTCAATGAAAAAATTTGTATATTTATAATCTCCCCTTTAAGCTTTTTTCCACCCTCTAAAACTAGACGAACTCTAAACGTGGAACCGTGGAATGACAAACGCACTCACGCTTGTACCAAAACACGCGACTAAAGCGAAAAAAATTAAATGTAAATCCTAATCCTCGAATCCTTGCGCTGTTATGTCATACAACAAACTCGTAAATCTGACGCAACTGTCATACAACATTCACTGACAGTTAGTTGACAGTATTTTGCATTTATTGCTCTATTCCGACACTCGCCTTCGAGCACACGAGCATGTGGGTTTCAGGTGAGCGGTAAAAGGATGAAGAGAGCAAGCAACAGCGAGTATGATTTGCAACAAATTGGATTTTTCTCTCTTGACATTGCATCCGATTTTAGTTGTCTGCCACCGCAAATGATTTACTTTGTTATTGCTATGCCTAAGGAAAACGTAAAATAAAATTGCAAAAGAAAAAGTAAATCAAATGTAAAAAATTTGTGCGCGTTTTCAATTTGTGCGGAGGCCTTCAGTCGTTCGCCTCTTGAGCACATATGGAAATTCATACTTCATGTGCACTGCATATGTTTATATCGTTGTATATATTTATAGGTATGAACCTCATGCATGCTGTAATTTATGTAGCGCCCCGCTGATTGTTTGATTTGGTTGCGTGGTCCGCTAATGGCTGGGTGGCTGCTCGGCTGCCGGCTGGCTTGTGTCTGCTCGCTCCGCTTGGAATTGCATTGCCGCCGCTTCGTCATTAGCTTCTGCCGCGGTTGGTTGCTCTTCATTTGATCTGGTATTTCGGGAGGGCTTTAAAAGGAGTGCGTTGCTGGAGCAACAATCGAATCTGAAGGTAAATAATGCCGAAATTTGTTTGCGGCAGTAAAGTTTTACCGATGCGTGTAAAAGGGTTATATTCAGAAAGCGATCGAACGGTGTCCTATGCTTGCTTGTCAGTTTTGATCGCCAGCTAATTATAACTATCATTGGACGAGATCGTTTTCTAAAATAACTTGAATAAGTTATTGGTTTAAATACCTTAAGAGGCTTAAGTCTTAGCTTTTAGATTTTAAATTCGGAAATGAAATAGTCGGTTATCATGGCGTGATAATGGTCGCCATTGCCGATTACGTTCTCATATCATTTTTGAAGAAATATAGACCGAAGACTCCATGGGACCATAAACCACACTAAACCGTTCATTTTTCTGGATGAATTGACAGCTCTTAAATCTCTTCGTCCAAATTGCATCAATCTTGCTTTTTTACATACCCATTGAACCAGAAATGAGCCTAATCGCTGAAAAATTTTGACTCGAAAAACTTGTTTGATCAACTTCTTCTTCTATTTATGACTAAGGCCGATGTTATTATACATTTTTATACACGTAACTCACACAGAGATTGCCATAGCCTACCGACGTTGACGATTGCCATTCGGAGTTCTTTGTTTTTTCGGCATTGGTCGAAAATGGATTAGAACTTAGTTCCATGTTTTTGTTTTGGTTTGTCTAGAGATAGAGGCAGTTTAGATTCATATTGATATTGACAGAAAAGTCAAGTCCGTCTCGGATATCATTAGTAGTTCAAAATCGTTAAGCATCGAAGTACATTTCTTAAAGACTTATAAGTATGCTTTATATCGAACATTCATGGTGTTATCGTTGAGAGTTCCCTGAAATCGAATTAATTCTTTAACTGTTATACGACATCCTTTTTATTACTGAGCGCAAATTTTCTACTTTTCAGATATTCAAATTTTGAGTACTGAGTCTAGATGTCTTGAAAACCGATTCAATGATTGTGTTCTATACAAAATATGAACAATAATTAATGATTTTAATATTTCTTGGGTTCATATTTAAACATTTTCGCCTAGTTCATAAGGCTATCTATTCTTAATCATAAAATAGATCTTATGATATAAGAGAAAACAGATTGTTGAATGTTGATTATCGGCTGTTTATAAGTTGTGGATCCTAAAACGGGAAGTTGATTAGTCGAGCTCGATAATAGAAGGCCTGATTCGGATGAATTTCGTTCAAGATAAATGCAATTTTAAAAGTCAAGAAAGCCAGAAGGTTGAGTAGGTAACCGAAATGATCTCGACTTGTCTGAGATGAGAGGAGTCAAAAGAAGTGATTGAAATTTAAGACGCGACAGATTAAAGATTTTGCTAAGACTGGGTGTTGATAAGACGGGTACGGCTTTGAAAATAAAAAATATTTAAAATAACATAAGTAAATGTACTATATGTCAACTGAGTCCTCAGAAAATAGTAGTTAGTTAAGATTTGAAAGGCGTCAGTACAACAATTGGTTTCGTATTTATTTCAAAGAGTTTAACCGCCGACATTTCAACAAGTTCGACGATCCATTTACTAGACCTCTTGGTCATGGAAAGGTCTTCTTATTAAGTTTACTTTTTACCTTTGTAGTAATTATAGTATCATTTTTGAAATTTTCATTAATTTTCCAATTATAATGATACCTTATTTGACGTATGTACCTACAAGAGAGCACCGCACAATGGGTATCAATTACAAAATATTTACCCGTGTAAGTTCAGCTTGAAATGACATTGACTTGGCATATGCTCATCACCTATTGAAAAAACAAAAAAGTAGTAAAATGCATTTCACGGTTGCTAAATAAAGAATAATGCAAAGAAGAGTGGAGAGTGAAAAAACACGTGAAGTAATTTTAACATCATTTATCATAATAGTAATTAGAGAATCGTTACCCATATCTAATAGCAGGGCGCCCGAAACATAATTGTGTGCGCGCCACACAAACAATATGGCCTCAACTGAGACAAGGCATAGCGAAAAGAGAGAAAATGTGGAGAGAGAATATATTTTGAAAGAAATATGAAGCATAACCTTCCTTTTTATAGATTTTAAATAAAATAAAATAAAATAAAATAAAATAAAATGTTATTTACTCGTACTTGTTGGGAGACAGTGAAATTTGAGAGCGCATGTTACGCAAAATCGTTAGTAGCTGTCAAATGTCACACTCAACTGTAACTAACCATTTTTTGTAAATAAAATATTTGTATACAAACACCTCTAGGTTTTACCAAAATATTTTAACTATAGCGCTCTCCTTCTCTCACAACCTGTCGCTACCCCAACGATACTCTCTCAATTATAACATAATCTTAGTTAGCTCACGCTCTACTACACTATGATTGTTTCTCTTTATCAAAACATTATTCTTTATTACACCTTTGTCTTGTTGTTGCCTCTTTTATCTTTTTAAGGGTCTTGTTAAAAGTAATTCGTAACACGTTGTTACCAGATAACGCTAGCGGCAGTGAAACCACGCTCAAACTGAGCATAGTTAGTGGAGACTAAAAGAAAAATGAGAAAAAGAAGATAGTAAATGAAGGCACAAAATAAAAAGGCAACAAAAAAAGAGAAGTCGTCTTGTTAGCGATGCACACCAACTAAAAAATAGCTACAACATGAGAGCACGAGATCACAAGCTGAAGGTACGTTACCTGTACACACACACTTGTATACAGCGTACTTGCCGGGCTTGTGCCTGTTCAACTCACGTTTTGACTTTTGCCACGCTATTTTGTGGCTTTGCGTAATTTTTTCTTTTTTCTTTTCGTTTGTGGTTTACAGTCTGTCGCTCTTCCAGGCTGTGTGCTCCGTGCGGATTGTGTGCTCACTGCGATCATTGCAGCTTGTTAGCTCGTTTCGAATGCAACGAGTTCAATACACCCATTGTGCAGCGCATGATAATTGTTGTTGGCTACATAGGCACATAGCGACTGTGGGCACCCATGTTGGTGTGCCAAGTGAGTGACAGAGTACCTGCAACATTTGCCGGCACGATCGGCCGCATGTAGTACCAAAACATGTTGCGCCACAGGGTGCCCCAACCGTACATATATCTGTCTTGAATGTCTCTGCTCTTTCGCATACATAAGTATGTCTGCATCATCGTTTCTCTGATTGTTTGTGTCGTTCGCATTTTCATGCTGGTTCGCTTATCTCACATAAACATGCGCCGATCGCACCTCCAGAATCATTGTGGCAGCACGGTTGGCTTGTGGTTTGACCCGAACGGTCTCGCTCATTTAGCAGATAGTTTTCGTAGCCACGAAAGCCGCCAACAAGCTTTACGGCATCGTGCATGTCTTTGGTCTTTTGGAGTGGCTGCTGCCCGAGGTGGTGTACAATTTTGTAAAATAAACAGAAATTCCAAAAGAGGCTGAGGTGCAAAATTGTGCCGTTCGGTTAAATGCATTGATTCCCATTGTTTTTTCGGCGCTTATACCGAGTTTGCTGTTGTTGCCTGGCAGCTAATGAACTGAACATTGAATGTGAATGTTGACGCTGTTGTTAGTTAGTCGCTGATTTTGTTGCTCTTCTGGTTGGCATCTGGCTGGCAGGCGATTTTCAAGTGCAGTGGCAAAAAGGTGTTGAAGGAACTATGGGAGCTGCGTGGTGCAAGGCATTGCTCACAGCGTACACAGCGGAGGGGTTTACGGTGGGTGTGGAAGTTGAAATTGGTGTTGAAATATTTATAATTGACTTTAAATGCATCGATTATTTGAGTTGATTATTCGAGAAATGGGATGCAGTTGAGAGCAATGATGAAGGAGAATATGGCGGTTAGTGATTTGAAGACAAAGTTAAATATAATATTGTAAAACAATGTTGCAAATGTGTTGGTAAGAAAGTTCATTCTGAGGACTCTGTAAAATACGTACATATATAGTATGTGCAATCAACTGGAAACTCGAAGTATATCTTGGATACTGTGCTCTACTTATTAGGACAAGTAGGAAATCGTAGTTGGGTAAAGCTTTGCATGACAACTCAATAGAAACGTCTACATTGTTATTGTATATTAACTGTAACTTTTGTTCAGTATTGTTTGGCATTTTATCATGGAAGGACTGATAAACGAAACGTTATTATACAATTTCAAAAAAGAGCAACCTGAAGAGATTCAAGAGATGTCATTTGATCCAGAAAAAAACGACGGTTCGGTAAGATGTAATCGTCAACCTAGATTTATTGAGAGAAAGCGTCGGTGAGTAGCTTATTTCACGTTTTAGGCCGGTCGATGGGCCACCAAGATTGTGTGACATCACACCGTTAGACTTTTTCCTGTGGAGATATTTAAAGTCTAAAGTCTATGTGGACAATCCCATCAATCCACTAAATTTGAAGTTTCTGTGTTTTTTTTTTTTAAGGAGGGAATCTCGAAACGGATCACCCTTTATATTTAGATATCCCATCCGTGATTTTAAGAGTATTCAAAAGATCACAAATGTATGCAAAGTGGAATAAGTGCGAGTGTTGGTATTTATGATTGGGTACCGGGCTCGATAAAGCCTCTTCATTTAAGTAAAAATTTCGATAAAATAAATAGTACAAAACCGTCAATATTTTTGAGGATTTTAATTTAAATTGTCTTAAAGAACAGTGTTTAAGCTATTAATTGAAGGCAATATTTGTAAAAAACAGAGATAGACCCTGTGTGAGATTACTATGGTCGATAACTGCCACAAGAGGAGAGAGCACATTGAACCACAATATAAAATAGTTATCGGGTGTTGATAGCTAGGCGGAATTAATCTCTGAAAACACACCTAGACTCTTAGGAAGTCCATTGTGAATCCGGAACTAGAGTCCCCTCCCTCTATTATGCCTTCTCTGAACCGCAACCTGTGCTTTGATGAAGTTCATAATACAAAAAGTTTTATCTGTGCAACCTTCGAAGCATCGTCAAAAAATCCTCGACTGATAGTTGGGATTCCTTTCTATACAAAGCTTTGCATTCGCAAATAATTTTATAGTTTTCTGATGTTCCCAGTCCGCTGGCTAAGTTCGCCGAGACAAAACTATATATATAACATATTCGTCAATTATATATCTACAATGGCTAGATGCATAAAAATTCACTGTTTTTCGAATCTCGTGGTGATACCTGCAATGGCCAGTTCAACTGCTTCAAAGTCCCCAGGTATTTCACTATGTTCCGGAACCTATTGTAGACGTATCGTGAAATAGGATGTTAGATCCACTGAGAGATCAAGGGATTATTTCACTATCCTTGATTAAACCCTAAGAGAAACCAGTCCACCTTACCCATTACCCGCTCTTCTCTGGAAAGAAAGGCAATATTGGAGCTCGAATCTTAGTCCAATTCTATAGGATTTGGAAATCTGAGGTATTGTGAGTAGAAACGGGAACTTACTAAGCAACTTGGAATGCCCATTATTACGGACGACGGATGTCAGTAAGAAACACTGAAACTTAAGCAAGATACAATATTTTTAAACAACTTTTTCTCGTAAACTTATAACTGTGTTTAACGTTTTATGAGAAAAATACCCCAGTGCATATAAATACAAGTTTGTTTATACATAAATACATATGTACAGTTGTGCACATCCATACGTAAATTACTTTTGTAAATACAAAAGTATTTAAGTGAATGTCAAAACACTGTCCAGTTATCTGCCATTTCCGAGAATATCTTAACTCAACTCAAACCTCACTCCTTTTCAGTCACAACAGAACCCAGCGGGAATTCACATTTGCGATTTTTCAACTTAATTGAATTATCACAGCGAGCCATCGGTCGCCTGGAGAGCAAGGTAACACGCCATTGCAATGTACTGTAGAAGCAAAAGTACGAATATCAAAAATGCATTGTGTGAAGGCAAGTAAATACTGCAATGTCAATCGTAATCTGTCAATATACTATACACATGTATATTATTTATAAGAATTTTGTTATTTTGCCCGCTGCTGGAATTGTAAACATGCTATTATAATCTTTGTGGTCAATGCTGATGTCAGCTATGGTGAAATATTGTCATGTTATTTTCTATTTATTTGTATTTACCGGGTTGTGTTACCTTATATTGTATATGTTTTTGTTGGTCAATACTTCGTGTGAGCTGCATGAAGTTTTTTGCCGGTGGATATTTATTAGTAAAATTTAGTCATGACTTTCTATCAATAATTTGAGGTTAACGAAAATAACCACAATTTCATTAGACAGCCGCATGTGGGCATTAGGCATTAGGGAATTTATGGAGAAAAAATCAGGTCGAGATTACACTACTAAGACCTAAAGCAACGAATGGAAATCATTCGTTGGGGAATTGAGAACCATTTGCTTATTCAATGTTTCTTAAATTATTCCTTACAAAACTCTAAATAGAACAGAAGCCAGAAAAGCCAAGCGTGCTCATCGAAATGCTGGTAGGTCATAAGAGAACGAAATAGAAATATTTTGACTAAAGCACTGTTAATATTCAGCAGACAATCATACAATGAATTTTAGTATGACTATAGGCATATCCTAAATTATTTCTTAGAACAGTCAAGCGTGACCATCGAAAAGCCGGTACGTTATGTATAAGAGTGTGACAGTTTGCTTCCGACTTTCCCTTCTTTTAGATTTTTTCCATAGACACTACTTATATACGCACAATATCAAGCGGACAATCCATTAACGGATTTAGAGCCTTAATCATAAAAACGAGCGTAAATTGTTTACGAAAACTTATGGAAAACTAGGTTAACTCAATGTAGCACTCGAAGCTAGATTTTCAAGAAAGAAATCGTATTCTTTAATTGAAAGAACTATTTGCTATGCCGATGCATTGAGTTAGAAAAAATATCACTTTATAAGTCTGGAATCAGGAGAGTCCTTTTATTTGAAGCATCTTGTAAAAATAACAGTTCACGAGAAAGAACCCGCAAAATAAAGCTTGGAATGAGATGAGAAACGCTGACTTGTAAGAATCTTTCGAAAGAAAACAGAGTCCCTTGATTTCTTCTCGGTGTTTACTTTCCACTCTCAACTTTCACTTAACCGTTAATCCAATGGGTGAGAAGATCTGATCGAGATTCGAGATTTAGCCTTTCGAATGAAAATTCACTTTTCTACGCTCAAAGCTTTAGCGTCTCGCCATTACTGGAAGAAACGAAGTTTAAGCGATGATCGCGTGCTCCTATGCAGACGAACCGCCATCGTATTATCAGAAAAAAGTTCTTGTATTGAAAACTTTTTAATTTTTGAATTTGGATTATTCTTCAAAACAAAGTAACAATCTTCGAACAGTTTTTTAGATAGGACCATTATAGCATATATCTGCCAAAGAAGCTGACTTATCAAAATCAAGTTCTTGTATGGAAACTTTGTAATTCTGTAGCGTAGTATAGTTTTTTTATTGTTTTGATATAGTAGAGTATAAATCAAAGAAATATAGCCAATGCAGCGCTGATCTCATTCGGTATATAACAGCAATCACAAAACTGCGCAATAAATCGACTTTGACAAATTTTAGACTTGACGAAACTCTTTTTCCTCTAAAATAATGCTTAAAACTACACATGATGGCCATGCAATCAACAATGTTGCCAATAAAAGTGAAATTCTTCGTATTTTTCAGATATTGTTGTCGTTGTTATTGCCATCGCATGTTCTTACGCGTACACAACTCTGTCTGCAACTTATTGGGGCGGTTATGTTCGCGAATGTGGCAACTGACAAACTGACAGACTGAGGTGGCAACAACACCTCTTGTTAGCTTTGCTGATCGCTCCAACGCACACATATGTATGTACATATGCACGCACACGCATTAGTGTGTACGAGGCATGTTAGCGTCGCTGTAATGTCTTTGCAGCAAACTGCAGCTCAAAGAACTCGTTGTTGTTGCCACTTGTGCAACTTTATGCCATCTCCGCAATCGGACTCAGTCCTCGTCCATAGCCGGCAGTTTCATAGCTACTTAGCTCCTTGCTGCCATTGCTTCCGTTTTTGCCTTGGCTGCAACTGCAGTTTCATGTTTTGACGGCTGGTGTTGTTGACGCAAATGTCTTGTTAGTGCCTTATTGGTTTTTATGCTTTTGCTTTTAGCTGCTTTTTTGCTGGCGCTGTCATACTTCTTGTGCGTGTGCCTTATCCATTAGTAACTATGTATGTACATATGTATGCATATGCATGTTGGCAGAAATCACGTACTTTTGGAGTTTTAATTTCTTCTTCGACTTTCATTTCCAATCTTTTGACAATATTTTGCAGTTTGCAAGATTTAGTTCTTGAGATTTTGACATAATTTTATAGCGGTACTTTTCATGGGATCAACATAGTGCTTATTGTCGTCAGAAATTGTTTGAGATTGAAAGCGTGCACGAGTGAGTTAGTTTAAGTAGTGTTTGTAAGACAAATTTTTTAAATGTTAACTCGAAAAATCGGAGTATGAGCAAGAATAGAGATTGTCTCTATTATACATATGTACATATGTATGTATATAGAAAAGTAAGTTGTTGAACAAAATAAAACGATTTGACAGATTAATTTGTAGCCCAGCATGGCGGTGCATTTTAGTTTGGCTTAGTGTTAATATCTTGTAATTATTTTAAATTCTTTGCTTCTTATGTAGAGACTGCAACTAAAATTACTTTATTGTAAACAATTAAAATGGTTAAGTAATTAGAAATGCGTATAAAAACACATGTAAGATATGTTTACAAAAGTCTACACGAGTGTAGACTTTTTATTTGCACTAAAATACACTAATTCGCATTGTCTAGTCATTAATATTACATACTAAGCCACAAAAATTTAAAAGCTCAAACTCTCCAATGAGTGGAGACTTTTTATTTTTGTACAAAATAACATAGTATGCATAAATGAAACTAAAAACTGCTTTTTCAAATTAAACTTTAATAAGTTAAATAAAATTGAGGCTTCATTCCATAAACTTTATGCTGTTTTTATTGCCTTACCTGGCAACAACATAAAAATTTAATACATTTTTATTGCCTTATATGAAATCAAGATCATAGTGGGAAAAACATAGGCTTATCAGTATAGAAAACATATCACACATATCTAATCACGAGCTCAGCTCACAGCAGTGCTAACAAATCAATTTATTACCCATAAATTCTCACACAAAACAACTACAAATAGGCACAGACGGCGTTTCCCCCGAATTTAAAAGCCTGTTGCATGCGGAAAAGGGGCCTTTTAGCTTGGATTTGCTACCGATAAGATTTTATAGTTTGACATTCAATCAGACAGTGGCATATTTGTACTTTAATGACTTACCACAAATTGCCGAATAATAAAATTTGCGCTAAATGAGTTGCATAAACGACAGTCGCCACCCGAGCGGTGCATGCGCGCGCATAAACGAGTGCATTAAATCCAGAGTGTGAGAAATAATTTGCCGGCGAAAAAAGTATTGAGGGGTGCGGCGAGTGCTAGCAAAGTGCGTCACAGCACATCGTAAATAGTGTCATAAAAATAGCCAGAAAAGTGGTATAAAATTGTAATAAATATGGAGAATACGCTGATAAGAGTGGCGGCGACAAATGAATGAGAACAATGGTGAGGGAGAAATACAGTAGAAAAGCAGTAGTTGTTGTAAAAAGTGGCAATTGTTTGTAAATATTGATACTAGAAGTGCTGGTGTTGCACGAGTATGACTCTTGTTGTTATGTCTTAAAAGACGCCGCTAATAAGCAACGACTGCGTCGACGGGCGGAGCGAAAAAAATTAGATCAAGCGGCAAGCTGAGCGCCCAGACAGACAAGCACCTCATTCAGGGACAGACAAGCGGAGATACGTTCAACTGGAGGCAGTGGCAATAATAGCAGCAACAACAAATATTCAAAGTAAAACAACAACATTAGTATAAATACACGCGCTGTGAGTAAGTGACGCTTGATAACCTTTTCCCTGCAACACAGATAACCCGCATAGATAATTGAATAAGAACGCTCAAGCTCACAAGCTTACACATAGACATACATACATATATATAGATATTTGTTTAGTTTTAAATAGACCTTTGTTTGACTTAAGCATGCCGCAAAGACTGGCTAGCCGGAACTATCTTCAACGTTACTTTTCGCTGTTGCTGCAGTTGTTGGCAGCACTCTTTTCTACTGTCGTCTGGAAGTTCGAGTACTTTATAATATTTTTAACATATCTTTGTATGTATATAGTTATATGAAAAACTCTCCACACACACATAATTCTTCTTTTGCTAAATTGTTTGGCGCGCGAGTGGGTAGTAGATTGAAATTTATTGCATCGTAAATTGACAGCAACATGTGAGACAGTTTTTGTGCGCCCTCATAACTCGCCACGTCTATCTCTAACTGCTTACTGTTGGTGGTGATTGGAGAACGTTGGTTTTGTGGCTACTATTTTACTACTGCTGCTGGGCTTTCAACGCCCTAACAATATTTGCTTTATGCCTCTTATAGGCAATTTACGACAGTTGCCGCTTTGTCGGTATGGTGGAGCAGTATTGGAAATTTTGACGACATATTTATATGCATGCTGATATACAAATAAATATGTGAGCATAATATTTGATATATATACATACATATTAGTTACATTTAATATAACAGTGTGTGCGTGGCAGAAATTGCATGTGAGCTCAATTCTCTATGACATTGAGTACAAATTTAATATATGAAGATGCGTTTGAAAATTTGGCTAAATTATATGCTGACAGCCATAATAATTGCTAGCACGATAACAACAATACTATGAATATTTGTACATATGTATACATATGTATAAGTATGTAAGTGTATATTTTGTAATTCAAAGAAGCAAGTTGGTCTAATAATTGTAATTAAGGTCGTAAATTTCCCAAGCAGGCAGATTAATGACTTATTTGTTTAAAAAAATTGAGAGTGCTGCATCTTTAATGTTGATAAACAGAAAATTGCTTTTCAAATTTGCTATATAATTGTTATAAAACTTCTGTATAACACTAGAATAATATATGAAAACTATAGATTATGTTTAATCGAAGTGTACTTAATTTTTTGCTTAAGTCTACAAAAGTGGAGACTTTTTATTTTCTAAAAAATCCACTATTTTGGTATAAATTTAGACGCTTTTACCACTAAATGCTATTCTTTTTCGCATAAGTCTACAAAAGTGGAGACTTTTTATTTTTAAAGAAATTAAAATTTAGTGCTACCTGCTGAGTAATATTATTGAAATAGTCTTCAAAGTGTAGAGATTTGAGTTCTTTTTACAAAATATTAGTTATTTAATAAAAGCAGAAATAAAGTAAGGAAGAGCTACATGAGTTCGAGTGTAATCGAACATTTTATATTCTTGAAAATCAAAGCCGGTGAAATACATATACATACATACATACATACATGGATGTCGACAAAACTTTATAACTTAAACCTGCACATTGGCGATATACTTGTACAAACATATTTTATAATAACTCAACTGGAAGTTCGAATATGTTTACATATAAATTTTTGACACAAGGGTCTATTATTATCGAAGAAACATTTTCCCCGAGTTTCAATAACATGTCTTACAAATTTTGATATTTTCGGCAAAAAGACAGACACACGCACTTTGATCTACGTATTCGGCGTATGGGTTCTTTAAAATTTATAAATTTAAATCTCAATTTTAGGGCTTAAGATGGAACACCTTGAGTGCTCTATTTGTGCAAAGTTTTATGTATATGGATATATTGAATGGTTCTTGATTTGTGCGATATACTAGAAAGTGAAAGTTCGATGGAGTCTTGAATGGTCTTACATGGAAAGTAGACAGTAATGCCGGAATGTCAAGATTATAATACATGCCAAATTTGGTTGAAATCGGTAGAGTAGATCCGCAGATATGGCACGATGTTAAGTTCAATGTCTCTGATGAATTTAGTTATTGATTTATCGCTTTTTAGTGGTTTTTAACAAAACCGTTATATTAGAAGTGGATGCGGTTAAATTACGGTTTCTCCTAGTTTCGTATCGTGAAATGATATGTCCTGTGCAATGATCACTCACATAGATTAAATAGATAAACCAATTAGTAGGCGGGCTAAACTTTTTTTGACAAGTTTTATTAAGATATTTAACTGTTTGCTCAAGTTATCGCTTGCACGGACAGACACAGCCAGAGTTCTGTTTCAACTCGTCTGCAATTCTCGTCCTGATAATCGGTTAGTTTTAGTGTAAAAATTAAGCAGTGTTCGACAAAATTTTGAGAAAATAACTTGAGGTAGCTTTTTCTCTCAAATTGCTAAATTTTTTAGTTACTCATGCTCGGATTCTGTCAGCTTCAAATAAATAAAAAAATTTAGAGACTCACATTTTAGCGGTATTATTGTTATAATGCGGACTTAAACATTTTCTAAAGTTACTATTATTAATTAAATAAATATTTATAAACTTTGTGTATGTATTTACCCCTTTATTTATTTTAAAATTTAGAAGCTTCATTAAAATCAACTTACAAACAAAAGCCAGCACTAGTTTACTCAACAGTTCCACTTCATTAAGCACTGGGTTTTTGGAGCTTCCGCAACTCATTACTTAAAAGCACTTTTAGTTTGTTGACAACAATTGTGGTGCCAATGGTTACCAATAACCCACAAAAGGACTTATGCAAAATACTAGGAGTGAATGAGATCAGCAGAGGATTGTAGGAAGCTGCAAATGAAGCGCAAGTGACAAACTTTTTGTCAATACAACCAAAACAAATAAACCAAGAATATAGTTAACTGTAAATATCAGGATATGGAGTCACTGCAATTCAATGCAACACTGTGTATATGTATGTACATAGAAGCACATAAATATTGCAACATCGCCGTACTTTCGACGACCTCACTTTCGGTTATTAAACTTTTTCCTGTTGTCATTTACAATACGTTTTTCCCGTCTTTCTTGCTACAAAGTACGCTATTTCCCCACATTTGTCACGATAAAACTGTGTGGAACATTGCTGGCGTGCAAAAACAACGAAATTGGCAGAAAAGGATACTGCAATGTCTCCTGTGGCAAACAGATAAGAGTAATAATGGCTATTGGCAAGGCTGCCAACTATGTAGAAAACAACAATTTCATTGTGTTGCAACGAGAAAAGTTACGTGATCTCTTGCCCCACTGCGCCTTACTAACGCTTAAGCTATGTAAATAAAGTTGCATTGAGCTTTGGCGTAGAATTAGTTGCTTGAAATATGCAAATCTTGCTTTTGGCAATAGTAAGCAGAATGGGATAATGAGGTACACAGATGGAAGATTTTTTATGCGACGGGTGTAGTACAAGTCGGCACTGATAGCACAGAAAACAAAGTAAACAATTTTATTGCGAATTAATTATTTAGAACCCTTTGAAAGCTTGTATCAGATATTTAATTTTATTAATATAGTGTAGCTAAAACTTACTGCCATCATTGCGTAGTTTACTGTCTTAAAAGTAAAATAATATTGTTTTTTTTACATACGTTGGGTTATTGAATGAAAATGGTAAACTCTCCAAAATGTGTAGACTTTTCTTACTTTTACGAAATGTATTAAATTTGCGAAATTTAAAGATATTCTACAAAAGAAGTGACTGTTCAAATATTTTATTCAATAATAAACTTTGGAGACTTTCAAATAATGAATATTTTGAATTTTAAACATGTCGCTGGTTCTATTAACAACTAATTAAAAATAATTTTCGAAATTTGGTGACTCTCCAGAAATTGGAGACTTTTTGAAAACTGTATATTAGCATACAGAACTGCATATATACTGTATATGTTTCCTTTATTCATAGGTTTTATGATTATTCCAATGCTTATTTCCATAATTTATTTATATTAAAAGCAAGCACTAATATACTATGTACATAACTAAACACATGTGTCGTCAATTAGATTATTATTTCTTTACTAGTGTAGAAACTTGCGTATTGATTGTTTTACTTTTATTATTACAATTAATTTATGTTTGTATTTTGATTTTAAAATTTTCTTTAATAAATTCGGTTATAGCCCAGCAGCCACTCTAAGAAAATATTGTTTTTATAAATCACTTAGTACATTCATTGTGAACACATTCATACTTACAGATAGAACTTCAAAAATATTTGTGCAATATAATAATGAATTCTCAATTTTCATTACTTTACTTTCGGGTTGAAGTGCACTTCTTGAAAATATTCATGAAATAAGTAAATCAAAGCATTCGAGAACATACCCATATAAGAATGAGCCCAAAGTAGTGTGTGCATTCAATTTATATATGTATGTATGTATAAAAAATCCACTTGAAAACTTTTCCACTTGACCGCTTTTGTGAAATCATTGTTATGTTAGTTCAGACTTAAATTTCCCCTTCAATGAATTGCGATAATTTATTTATTTTTTGGACAAAATTTAGTTGGCTAAATGTTCTAAAGTTTCACAATGGCTCGTACGCTGTGTGGTAGTAGTTTTTCAGCTAGTATTGATGGATTTTGATAAACAAACACATTGCGGTAATAAATTGTCAAGTTTAATTGGAATAAAGTTTCTCATAGCAGGAAAAATAAAAGAGTAATGTTTTCATACGCTTGCAACATGTCGCTACAGATTATAATAGTTTCCTTAACCGAATGGTTGTTTGTATCATCTAAAACTAGTCGTGATAGATATGTACATACATACATATACACTATGGCATACAAGTATCCGTAAATTGAATTTAAATTCCCTGAGTAAATGACATTTCGAAAAAATTGAATTTGCTAAGTTGGTAGGACTGTCCTTAACTACAATGCTAAATATGATGGCAAGAGAGCTCGCCTCCGTTCCAATTTTCTAAAAGAGCACCGTAAACAGGTTTTTTGGAAATGCTTGATCGTGAGAATTCCGATTCTACATTCATGGAGAGTACTATAACTGCCCATGAAACATGGGCTTGGGAGTTTAACATGCACACGATGCAAAACGAGCTGATGTTTGTTTTTTTCTTCCGATATTCGTGGTTTGGTGCAATATTAATTTGTTCCGGAGGGACAGAAATTGCTACTCCTTGGAAGAAATAAAACAAAATTCCCTGAAAGAGTTGAAGGTGATCCGAAAAAGTGATTATGAAAAATGTTTCGAGGACTGACAAAATCGTGGACATATGTAAATTATTACATCGCATGGGGATTACTTTGAAGGTGACAGAATAAATATTGATGAATAATTAAATATTTTGCGTTTCATTCATAATTTCTGGGTAATTGTGACAAAACAATTTATAACAAAGTTGTCGTAATTTATTTTACAGCAAATAATACTAAATATTTATGGAAATTTAAAGTCTCCACTTTTTGGAGACTTTTAAAATTCAATAAACGTACTATTGTAATTAATTTTTATTAGCTTTTACTACAGAAGCTAACATCCAACATTACTTTCTGAACATTATAACAAAAATTATGGTATCAACTTTATGAAAAAACTTACTAGGAAGCTAAGATAAAATGGATAAATTTTATCAGTGAGCGTGTTTTGAATTTTTTATATGAAAGGTTTAAATAACATTTTGTAAGTTTTCTAAAGTGATTAAAAAAATGTTATATAAATAATTTTCGACAAAAGTGTTAAGTCTCCACTAATTGGAGAGTAAGTAAAATTCATAACAAAAAATTAATTAAATTTGATTTTCATAATATTGTTTTTTCAATTTTTTTCCGAAATTATACATAATTATATAATATATGTATGTATATGATTGATATAAGTAATACTTCTCCTTCATACATGTGATATTTGCACAAATTTTCTGATTATTTGAGTACTTTTGTATATTAAGTTGTTGTTGTGCATTTTACTGTCAAAAATTTTTTTGAGATAAAATGTTCAAAGTATTTTCATTTTCAATTTTCTATATATGTAAATACATATTTTGAGAGTGAGTTTCATGAAAATTTCACACTTTTGACCGGCGGTAGAAAAGTCAAGTGAAGGTCGAGCAAAGGGGTATGCAAATGTGCTTTATTCATTTTCTAAACACAGGCATTCACAGTAATGCACACGTATATATGTATATATGTACATATATGCATATATTTTTAACACCTTCATGCAAACAACAAAATTCTTTCCAAATGCAAATTTACGATGAATACAATTGAAATGTAAGGGTCGTTTCACACCTTTGCGACATGAAGCAATGGATTTCATTATGTGTGTACAGGTATTGCGTATGTGTCTATGTATGTACGCATATACACATGTGCATGTGTAAGCAAATATCGTTTCTGGAAGTTGACGTAATCTTGACATTCACGGTCAAGGCTAAAGTTCGGTTTACTATAAATTTTACGACTTTTTACATTGACCGTGAAATTGACTGGAAAGCCAAGCAAAATATAGTTCAACTACTGCATATGTAGATATAGGAACTAAATATCATAAAATTGGTTTCAAATATTTACTTCGCATGCAAATCTACTAAATATTTATTTTACTTAATTAAAAAAAGATTCTATGCCCATTGTCCTGCCGTTTCTTTGGCGCAAACTGTATTCATTTTACTTTTCTTTTGTGCACACACTACGTCACTTTGCGTTGACCCCAATTCCACCAAACCATTAATTTGTCAATTTCTTACATAAATATGTTTGTTTGGGGGCTTTATGCTTAGTATTCGCCATTGCGTGGAACGCTAAATCACTTAAAAGGCAGTAAATTCTCATAATATCGATTTGGAACTGTCAAAGGAGCTGAATAAATGGAAAGTAATAAGTAGAAAATATACACCTACATACATATGTACATACATAAATATAGTTTTTTGTAAATAGTATAAAAAAGCTTGAAGAAATCAAAAGCAATGAATTGCAGTGATTTTCAATAAAGAATTGCACGCAAACAAGCCACAAATCAAAGTAAATTCCCGCGCACTCTGTAGCATAGGCGGTAGTGTTGGAGTTAGGCACCATCTACAGCACTACCTCCAATATTGTCCCATAAGTATTTACTTGGATTTACTTAAGACGTTTGCTGCTTTCTTTATGCTGCTTTTGCACTCAATAAATTTCAATCAAAACCCAAAGCACAATTCGCTTGAGAATAAAAAAAGATATAAAAAATTAGGTAAAAGCAGTAGTAGTAGTAAATGCAGAAGTAGCTACTCAGTGCTCTTGGTGTAGGGATTTCGCAAGCAAAATAAGTGAGTGTTAAGTATGCGCGGAACCAAATTTCATGGAGGTATACTTACATATATATAGCGGGGTATAACATGTCTAATATTATGTGAATTTATGCAGTCGGAAATATGACTGAATACTAGAAGTCTCCACTTTTTGGAGACTTTCAAAATTTGAGAAGAGGGTTCTATTCAAGTATCTAAAGTTATTTATACATCGAAATTGAACTTTATAACCAAAATGTGAAGTCTCCAAAATTTGTATACTTGTACATAGCTGGTGTAACATGTCTAATATTATGTGAATTTATGCAGTCGCAAATATGACTGAATACTAGAAGTCTCCACTTTTCGGAGACTTTCAAAATTTGGGAAGAGCGTTTTATTCAAGTATTTAAAGTTATTTATACATCGAAATTGAACTTTATAACCAAAATGTGAAGTCTCCTAAATTGGAGAGTTTAAAGAGATTTGCGCGATTGTACGTATATGTAAAAGATAAATATTTTATTTAAATAAACTGAAATTAATTTGTGTACCTGATTATTATAAATTCAAATGTATTAGTAGTTTTTGGTACTTAAGTTTTATTGAATCGTAGAGGGTGTGGAACGATCATTTCACAAATATCTTAGTTTTCGCAGTAAATATTTTTGTTTGTTGACATAAAGCAATGTAAATGAAAAACCGCATGAAAAAAAAAACAATTGGGAGAGTAGATTTACAAAAAGCAGTAGAAATATAAAAGTATTAGAAAACCTGATGCAATTTTACAGGAATATATGTAAATCTATGTAGTAGCGAAGAAGCGTTGCCACCAGCTGGCAGCGGCATTGGAGGTGCTACAATAAATCTCAATTCAAAAAAACCGCGCGCTTTTGCAGCAAGAAGTAAGAATTTACTGCCATGCAGGGCGCACAAAAGCTGCTGCTCTCCCTGACGCTGCTACTGATTGCATCGTTACCACTTGCTTGGCGGCAGTATTGAAAGGGCCGCCCAACTGCTGTGCGGCAGTTATTGTGTGTAGTACCAGCAAAAGAATCGCTTGGCAGGGCGCATGATGGTGGCAGCACTTGCTTCGCTGATTCGAGTCTTAAAAAGCGCTTACACTACATACTCTTTTCGCTGCCTCTTCCTTGTTGCGCAGCTAATAAAAAGTCTCGCCTTTGATGTTGTGCAACAAATCGAAAAGTTGCGCCAATTGACTTCTGCCGCTATGGCAGTGCCTTTTGAAGATTTTATACTTTTATTTTTGATTTTTCTTCGCGCTACTTTTCACCGCAATTTACTTTATTTTTCCTTTCTACAATCATTTCTTCCTCCATTTATTTCTTACAGCTTGCAATTGAACTTAGAACCTTCAAATCGAAATCAATTCGCACATTTATTTCACACTTCTAGTGCGCGACTGGCAGATAATTTATTGTGATTTAAAGCAAGTTTTAAAACTATGGGGCAGCAGTTTGAGTGCGTAACAGCCTTCTCTTATACTTTTTAGCGAAAGTGCACGCGGAAGGGCTCTCACTTTTAATTAACTACTTTTTAATGTGCACAGTTTTTCAATTAAAACTTTATTTCATGGCATATGTGGAGAAGGGTATTAAATTGAGCGCGTGTAGTTAGCAAGATTTTAGCCAATCGAGGCAGCCAAAGTTAATTTCAAATTATAAAACTCACAAACGTATAGGATAAGTCTACAAATATCCAGATATTCGTTAATCACTTTCATCAATCTAATAAAATTTCATATAATACAATCAAAATAAAATATTTTTTTGCTCACCGCTACGAAATCCAATGTAAAATTCAGTGCTGCAAATAAAAAATTTTATTAGTCTTTACTAAATATTTCACATGAACGGCATTCAATTTATGTTTTTTTTTAATTTTAAATATAAAATTTCATAACGCTGCATAATAAAGTAACAAACATGGCATAAAGTTAGAAGTCTCCAAAAAGTGGAGAGTTTTTAAAATATATTTTTTCACATATTTCAAAGTGCTTTGAAGTATGCATTATTAAAATAACTATTTAAGCTTAAATTAAAAAGTCTCCACTTTTTGGAGTTACAAAAGATCTATACTTTAAGTAGTACGTTCCTACATTTCTAAAAGTAGTTGTTATTTTATACATATCTAACACGATTTTTTTAATATTTAATAAGTTTAATGTTTTTTGTTGCGCTATAATTCATTTATTTTATTACTGTCAATCTTTTTAGTGTCAGTTACATTATAAGATGGCGATACACACACTCACACTAAATCACTTGCATCGCAAAACTAGTTTTTTTTAAATTTTTTTTTCAGAATTTAAGTGCTTTTCAAACAATAGACTTAGACACTTGATTTGCTATCAACTACCACACGTCATTACTTTCAATTGATTTTCACCATTTATCAAGTACGCCAATCAAATTGTAAGTGTTTGTTAAACTAGAAAATATTACACACTTGCACACACACACATATGTACATATATAAAGTACTTTATGAAATTACTAGTTACCGCTTACGGCTGCCAGTGTGAACGCCAACAAGAGGCGTCAATAATTGCAATCGCTGCCAGACAACAAATAACACAAATCATTCATCAATTTTTACGATTAACAAGTTTTTATTGGCGAATGCAGCTAGCTGCTTATTACTCACACACATACAAACAAGCGGGTATAGCTGTGCAAAAATAGTAGTGCTGGCTGTGAACGGTTCAGCAAATTCGACCTGTTTGCCATCACTTGTGACTGCAGCGGACCAGTACGACTTTGTATGTACGTCAGCAATACTATTTTCTTAGAAACAACAACAACAACAACAACAACAGTGCATTTGGCCCACCACTTAACCGCAAAAGACGACTATGGTCGCCAGGCAGGAAATCGATTCTGTGGCTGCATAGATGGGAATATTTGTCGGAGTGGTTGTATGTATGTATGTATATATTTGGTGTCATGTGCTTGTCGGTTGGATTGGACTGATGACTCTTGGGTGCGAGGACAAATTCAACGCGCAACAGGCAAATTGGCATTGCTGAGGCGGGTGCATATCACCACCGCAGTTAACAATTTGCCAATTGCGGAAAAGCATTTGCGCAAGTCACTTGCCTTACGAGCTGACGGCATAAAATGAAATTTCATATTCGCTTGTAAATATGTATGTATGTATGTGTGTTATGCAAATGCGTAAAAGTGTTTTCCATACTGATTTTTTTTTTTTGCGTTTGGTGCTTTTTGGTGTGCTGTTCTGCAGCGATTTTTCGTTTTTCAATTTTCGCTTCCATTAAGCGTGTAATCGAGGGCAAAACCGCAAAACGGAAGTGGAGTTTCTGCGCATGTGTCAATTACATGTCGAATGGCAAGCCATTGCTTGTATTTGTAGTGTTATGCGTGCTTTTTTCGTCGTTTATTTTATTTGGTGTAAGAATTTTTTGTAAATTTTCATGCTCTTTTTTTTGTAAATTTCCCCGACAAACAATTGCTGCAGGAAATGAAGTTGTTTCCGCTGTGAAATAAATTTTGCAAATTTTCTTGATTGGCGTGAAATTGTTTTGTGTGTGTGTGTGTGTTGCAGTAAACAAGTTATTTATATGGAAATGAGTGTGGCAAATATTTTCGAAGACCTTGTAAATGGTATAGAAATGGCTGAGTTTTGATTTCGCAAAATTATTCAGAAATGGGATTCAGAAACTTTTTTAGTCCTCAGGAGGTTAAGTTATTCAGGCTTGGTGAAGTCACACGAATTGTCAAATCAGTTAGTATGGAGGATGCACAAGTCAAAATAGTAGCTGTGGTAACTCAAAAGTTTCCAAGTCTAACACAAACAGCCTTCGTAAACCTGAGACTTGAAGAACAATTGTGCTTTATTCCAATAATATATATGTATGTATATGCCGTTTTATGAAGTCAAGTTTATTTATCATTTAAGTGTATAACATTACATTTGTCACACATCATGGTTATCATACTAAAACCTTTTTTAATGCGTGATAGATACAGAGTGTATTATAATAAGAGAATTTTTTCTCAACTCCCCATAAACACCACTTTCTTTCGTTTCTGCTTTTTGACAAAATTTGATCTCATATTTGTAAAAAATAAAAAAGAGAATGAATCGAAGCGTGATTGTCCATTTAGACTTTACATATCCCCACAGAAAAAAGTCTAACGGTGTGATATAACATGATCTTGGTGACCAATCGACCGACCCAAAACATGAAATTATTTTCTTAACGAAGTGTTCTCTCAATAAATTCTTTGATTTATTCGATGGGTTGCAACCAAATGTCTCCGAGATAACGAGGTTCGACTTCAGGCATTAAATAGTCGGTTATCATGGCGCGATAATGGTCGCCATTGACGGTGATTCCACCGGCCCACAAACCACACCAAACCATTGTTTCCATTAAGTCAGGCCTAATCGCAGAACAAAATTTGGCTCGAAAACGTTGAATCTTCTTAGAACATTTCAAGAGCCAATAGAGCAGGCGATGTCGATTGTAAAGGTCGAGTGGTTGCTGTTCTGGCAAAAGTTGTATTTTGTACGTTTTCAATTTAAGATCTCGACGAAAAATGCCCCAATTCGTCTCATACGTCATACGAACGTCACCGAATCGGCTCTCCACGGACTTCGCGAACACTCTCAGCTACAGCTCCTTTTCTTCACTGCGCGGTGGATGTGGTCTACACAGTCGAATATTATCCAATAAAGAATGCTGAGTCTCAAAGTTGGTAATGACATTGCGAATACTACGCTCGGTAGAAAAAGCGGGCGAAACACATTCTTGACAGAACGTGAATTTTCGTAATAAAGTTGAACGATTTGTAAACGTTGTTCACACGGAAGTCCTTCCATGATAAAATGCTAAGCAATACTGGATAAAACTAACTTGACAGCTTCACACGACTCACTCGTGATCCGTCAAAGAAAGGTTATTGGAAAAAGTATCTCTAATTGGATCACTCTTTAGAAATCAAAGGAAACAATTGTTCTAAAAATGTTCTAAATTGATTTCGACTTTAAAATTTCACTGTACTGCACACGAAGTTAACAAATACTGCGTAAACTGCAAGTCTCCAAAAAGTGGAGAGTTGTTCAAAATGCGTATTTATGAGATATTGCAAATTACTTTGAAGAAACAACTATTAAATTAATGCTTACGGCTTAAATTAAGAACTCTCCATTTTTGGAGAGTTACGAAATATCTATTTGTTAAGCAGTACGTTTCACTGCAATTTAGAGTAAAACGCAGTAAAGAATTTTTTATACGCTTTATACATATATCATTACATTCAAATCAGTCGCATATACTTTTTATCATAAAAGTAGAAAAATGGTAATAGATAACTACAGAACAATCTGAATAAATTAGAAAAAGCTTTGACAATGGTCTAAATTAGTTTTAAATTGGAGGTACTGTTATTCAATTCATAGCATTTGAAAATGCCTGCTTTCCAGCATATATGGTATTTGACTGACCATTCTCTGTTTCTTTCTTTTTCAAAACCATAAATGCCATAGCAATTACTGCCTAAAATTAAACGGTTTTGGAATTATTACACTACCAAACACATTTACAAGCACACATATGCATTTGTAATTGCAATTTTATAGCCAATTTATTTTCGACATCAATTTTCCATTTTAATGCGTCTAATTGCTTTGTTTATTTCATAAAATTTTCAGTTTATAGCCAACAAATTTGCCAGTAATGGTTTTTATGAGGTTTTTTGGTAAATAAAATCCCACAGAAAATGCTAATTTGTAATTGCACAATATTGTTGTTGCAATTTTAACATTGTTCTTGTAGTCGTTGCAAGTCTAACTGTCATTATAAATTGACAGACATGCAATGGACAACAGATGAGACAATAAAATTGGAAAAGTTAGGGCGCACACAAGCGAACGTTGAACAGAATAGGCAACTGGAGGAGCTTTCGAACGGCCGAAGGAAGGCACAAACACAGAGACAGCTCATATAGATGCATGTAGACATATGCAAAATGGGGAAGTAAACAGTTTTGCTGATTGACTAAACGACTCTTGCTGCTGCATTGTGTTGTTGTAATGCATGTGATTGCATTTACGGATAACTGCATAAATGAATGGCATTTGATAAATATGAATTTATGTATGTGTATATGTGTATGTATGTATATAGCATAAGCCGCAACATCCTTTCCACAACTGAGGTCTCAGCTGCTGTCAGCGGCGCTGCAACTACAGTTAGTTTCTGTTAGGCGCACAGTCAGCCAGCCAATCAACTAATCAAAATCATAACCAGCAGCTTTTCAGGCAATCAACTGGGTAATCAGACAAATTTTCATTACGCTAATACACACACACACACACCTACACACACACACATACACACAAATAGCAATGCATTTGTCGGAATCCAGCGGCAGCATACCTATTTTGCATGGCACAATACTAACTGCATTGGCACGCAACAGAATCAGATTAGGTCTGCAAATATAAAATTTTACTGTATTTAACTGTATTTGCATATCCAAAACTGGTATTTATGTGTGTTTAGATACATTGGCAATTTTATTTGTGGTTGCCACATTTATAGGTGCTTAATTTGTTTTGATTTTTGATCATTTTGTCTGGTTGAGCGCCTGTTGTGCTGCATTAGTGAGCTGTTTGGGTACTAATTTTACCGTTATTTAGTATACTGTCTGTGCGGTTGGGTGCATAAATTATTTTTTAAAAGAGAATATGTGGATAGTAATAATAAATAAAGACGAAAACAAGTAAGGAAGGGCTAAGTTTTTGCCTAACCGAATATTTCAGGCTCTTCCAACTTGTAAGGGTTAAGGCCAGGGTAATATCTTCAGGTGCATAAGGTTTGTTAGTAATTAGAAAAATACGCTTCCGGAACTTTATGAAACTAACTCACATATATTGCTCATTTGCTGCAAGACCAGCATAAATCAAAAAAAAGTGATTTTTGAGTTAATGCTGCAGAATTGTTCGTTATATCATACTTCATGTTGAGTGAAAAATTCATATGAATATCTCTTATATGCTCCGCTTGAGAAGAGGTGTAAGGTTGGAGTCACCGTGTAAGGTTGTAGTCAGTTGAAAACTTTAAACGCGTTTTCTGGAGAATCGATTTTTTTGACTTATGCCGGTCTTGCAGCAAATGAGCGATATATTAACCGATATATGCGGTTTAAAGTCACCCGGAAGTTCGAATAACTTTATATTAGGTATATGAGGGCTAAAAGAAGTATTGACGCGATTCAACCCAATTTTAACAAGCAGACATACTGAAAAGGTTTCTCTCCAAATTCCGATAATATATCTCACACATTGACCGATATTTTTGCTAAAAAGTCAACTATATGCACTGGATCTACATATTCAGTACCTAGAGGTTTGAACAGTTTTGATTAAATTTGTGCAATTTTCAGTCCTAAGCTTACACTAATTTATCTTGATTCTTGATTCTTGATTTGTATACTGAAAAGTGAAAGAATAAAATGGAATTTGCAACTGTTAATATATGGAAAATAGACGAGATTTTAGCCCGATTTTGTCTAATTTCACACAGTAACATGGGAATATCAAAGGTATGTTATACGGCGAATTTGGTTCAAATCTTTCGTGGAGATTTCGAGGTATGTGATTTTACATGAGTAGGAGTGGGCGTTATCACGCTCATTGTATAATTTTGACCCCAACTCCTATAACTCTGTAGAAATTCTTATAATATTTGCGTTAGACGATATTTTTGTTGTATATTTAATGATTTAAGAGTTATGTAAGGTAAATTTATTAAAGGTTGGACCATGCTCTATTCTTAAAAATTTTGTGGCCAGTTTTTCATTCAAAGGATCTCTACTTTTGAAGCATCCCATTATCAAGTTTTGCGTTCGTTGAGAAAGCTATTGCGAACTAGAGATGAGCGATATTGCGATTTTTAAATCACTGTGACTTATAAGTCGACGTTCAAACGGAGACCTTTTGTTGTTGTTGTTGTAGCGGCAGATCGTCCGGGTTCGTTCCACTTACGTAGACCCGACTGTCGTGGGAACGACGGAAACATTTTGTCGTTATTGGCGGTAAGTTTTCTTTTAGCTCCTGTAACTCTAGTCCAGGTTTTGCGCGTTGCCTTGCACAACATTTTCGCACATGTTGGAGCGGTTCGGCTACCTGACCCGTAGAGTGTATTGTATAGTTCATTTGTATGAAGGGACTACCATTAGTGTGGTTGATCATTTGTTTGTTTAGAATACCCGCTTTTAATATTTTCAAAGAAAAACTAATGATGGGAATTCCATAATCCATCAGAATGTTTTGAATACCCGCTATAATATTTTCAAGACCAAATTAATAACGGGAATTTCCTAATTTTTGGGAAAATATTAAAAACCCGTAATTTTTTTATTCCATCATTTTTTCTGAAATTAATTAGTTACAATTCTTGTTTTCATCACAAAAAGCTTTCAAATTTTGTTTTAACAATAAGTAACATTAAAAATTTTATTAAAACAAATTAAAATATTCCATTTTGATTATATTTCATTTACCACTTCAAACATCACACTTCACTTCTTTTCCTTGATACATTTCCTGCTATTATTAAAAATTATGAGAACGTTACACTCAAAACTTCAAACCGCTATGACGAAAAATAGCATATACGATATATACAATACCCTGAAGAAAGTTGTTACTTTTCTGCTATTTGCTATTGTGATCGTAATTCACAGGTTCGAACTGCGATCGCAATCGCAGTTCATAGAAGCGAACTGCTATTTATAAAAAGTGATCGCAGTTGCGATTTGCGATTTTTCAATCACAGTGAAAAAATCACCGGTAGTGAAATATCGCTCATCACTATTGCGAACGCAAGAAAAGCATAAATAATTGTTTCATTTAATTTTTCGCCAAAATTTTTAATAAAGCAACTGTTCTCACCTATCAATCAACGTAATAATCTCTCAATTCGCATGTGAATCAATCAATATTCCCTCGCAGTTCATTATACATACATATATGGATATATTCGTCACGCCCCGTTCTAACGTGAGCATAGATTCTTTTTCTACACATTTTGACGCGCTCATAATTATGTATACAAATCGATTTGAGATAAATGCAATTTTCTTCAAACAAAAACAGGGTTACACTAAATAGAAATAGGAATAATTTCCTGCTGGCTCTTAAGGATATTTTGCTTTTATTTTCATTGCTTGCGCTAATTGTTTTCTACACCCAAAATAAATATTTATTTTTATGTGTGAGCATGAGTGTGGCTCTAAGGACATTTGTATATGCCAGCATTTATTTAGACAATTTACTGACAGCTGTGAAATGAGATTTTTGCAGACTGAAACCAAAAAAAAAAAAAAAGAAAAGGACTTTAGGTATACGAAATGCAATTTGAGACACGGCAATGACAATGGGACAATTCTTTTTAAACGGCACGAAAGCGGATATTCAAGTGACACTTTTTCTATTGTCACACAGAGCGACAGGCAAAACACGTTGAGGGATATGGGTTTGGTAGAAGAGAACGAAAAACAAAAGATCTCGAAGGGATGTGGATAAGTGAGAAATCCAGAAGGGCAGCAAGGTTTGTATATTTTGATAGACGCCTCATTCAGCGACATTGCTACAAAATTTCATTTGAAAATATATTGTATTTGAGAAATATGATGTTTTGTAAGGTGAGTAGTGCGTTAAGGAAATTAGAGTGTTCGAGTGTGAAGAGAGTGAGAGTTCAAGAAGGTGACAATGAATTGACGTTTGACGCGCCTGCGGTTGGTCTGCGCCGGCAATCGGAGGGAGAACCACACACCGTTATCTGGGAATTGGTGTGCACTCTCAATACACCTAACGGCATTGATTGAGTGCGGGATTTATGAGGTGAAGAATGAAAGCGGAAACAGCTGTACGATTTTATTTCATTACAATTTTCCACCACTCTTAAGTTGAATTGTTTTTGTGAGAAGTAATTGCATTACTAAAATTTCTTTGTGAAATATTTTGTTTAATTTTTTTTTGTATGTGCTAATCTCCGTTAAGGTGTTAAAGTACAGTAAGCTGTAAATATAAAAGAAGATATGAGTATTCAAGCAAGCATACATGTCAATCAGAGCGGATCAAGCAAAGGTTGGAAGAGGTGTGAATGGTAGCTGTGACAAATCTGAAAATACATTTCTTTTATTTCCTTTTTGGTTAGGTTAAGCCTTAACTAATTATATATGTACATTTAATTTTTTTAATTTTATACTTTTTTATTTTATCTATTTTTTAAGTCTTTTGTGTCTCAATAATTGAATTGTTTATTCTTTGTCTGCGCCAGGATGATTTCCCACTTTTATTTTTACCGACTTGCAAAGTGTCGCATTTGAGTTTTGTTTAGTCTACGCTTTGACAGCTCTGAGAAAAATAAGCGTCAAAAAATTGTCCAAAAAGTGAATGTGAAAAAATTTTGAAGAATAAAGAACGAGTTATTTTTATTTTTTGCTCAGAAATACATATGTATGTATGTCCTTTCGTGATTTTGGGTAGTAAAATTAACGTATAGTTTTGCCATCAGAAAGGAGTATTAAAACAACGCTCAAATATAGAAAATAAATCAAGTGATAAAAAAATTGGAATTTTTTGTCAATCATTTCATTTAAAATCTGTTGAAATAAGAAAACCTATTAACTTTTACAAAAATGAAAAGCCTCAAAACAGTATTTCTCCAAATTTTTCCAATTTCTTTAAGATATCTTGCCAAATAAAACATTTGATTTTGATAGTTCGTTTTCTATGGGACCCATATGCTGAGAAAAAAGTGTAAAATTTCAGATCGTTAACTCAAAAACTGAGGGGCTAGTTTGTGTATTTACAGACAGACAAACGGTCACGAAACTTAGCTTTTCACGTTGAGCATTTACAAATACGTACTATATTTTTTATAGGGTCTCCGACGTTTCTTTCAGGGTGTAAGAAAAGTCATGGCAAATAATATTTGTTGTCAAAAAAGTCTTGTGGTATTTTTAATGAATCAATTCGTGTGGCACCCATACATCGAGTTTCTTAGTGACTCCAAGCTTCTTCAAATGGTTTATAACGGTTTGCTGACTACTATGCTGGTCTCTTTCGACCAATTCAGCAATTTTTTCGCAATTTTCGACGACAGGCCTTCCAGAGCGTGGCGCATCTTCGACCACCTCCACACCAGAACGAAAACGTTGAAACCATCGTTGTGCGGTGGAAATTGAAACTGTATCGGGTCCATAAACTGCACAAATTTTATTGGCGGCTTGAGATGCATTTTTGCCTTTATCGTAGTACTGTAAAATATGACGTATTTTCTCTGTATTTTGCTCCATGTTTGCGATGCTATAACTCACGAACGGCTTAACAATCAAACACGTGTTAGCGCGTGAAATGAGCTTTCCAAAAAGGTATAGCATGACCCGATGCGTCGGGATGTAAAAGACAGCTATCAATCGGATGTCACAAGGAAACTGTCATATGGATATAAAGGTCTGTCTTCCTTTCTCTCCTGTGCGAATATTAAGCTAATGGAATATCAGCAAAGAAGTACCAAAACCACCAGTAGATAATAGTATACTAAAAAAATGTTCGTACTAGATTTTTATCATATAGTATGTATATACATACGAGGTGTGACAATTAAGTAATGAGACTGATTCCATAAAAACCGTATATTTGAAAATTATTCTACAACTCCGCCATCCCCTTCAAAGTAGTCCCCTTGGGCAGCTATACAGTGATTCCAGCGCGTTTTCCATTCTTCGTAACATGTCTGGAACGCTTCGACTGGAATGTCCGTGGCCGCCTGGATGTCCGTAATCGACTTAAAATGGGTTCCTTTAATTACCGATTTTGTTTTCGGAAACAAAAAAAAGTTACAGGGTGACATGTCCCTTTAGAGGCCAAATACTGGGACACGCTGAGGGCGGTGTGGTACGGCATGTTGTAGTGATGAAGGATCCAGTTACGGTCGATGTCTGGGCGCACCCTGTTGACTCGTTTTCGCAATCTTTCGAGTACTTGGTAATAATAGACTTCATTCACAGTTTTCCCCGGTGGTCGTTTTCACATTCGACTTGCTCATGCGAGCTTTTTGCGGGCGAGGGGCTAGCGGAGACAACCATTGAGCTTTGGGCACGACTAAGAGCACTATCACCATACACTCTTACAATTTTAGTGTACGTTTTCGAAGCTGTTTCGCCCTATCTGGCGCAAAATTTTATTGCGACGCGTTGCTTTGATTTCGCTTTTCCATTTTCGTGACGAGCACTACAAACACACGTCTACTCAACTTGTCGCAGCAGGCGGACTAAACAAGCTAGAGCGATGGTACATACTTATGTCAATGGAGAGGGGAGGGATGCCGGAAAAAAGGGAATTTCAAGGTCACAGGTTTACCACAAGCGCGGCAATAAAATCAGTCTCACTACTTAATTGTCAAAACTCGTATACATAAAATTGTGTAAGATTCTTGATATCGGAAATAAAATAATTTAAATACGGTAGCGATCAGATGTTGGTCAGTCTAACTGCTGTAAGATGAGAAATCACAGAATTAAAATTATTTGGAATTAAGCGCGATTTCACGGCGGTCGGTTCCACAAAATTGAAAAGGAGCTGGATTTTGATACAGCAACGGACTGTCAATTCAGTGTTATTCAATGCAATTATTTTGCGAATGCCACAAATACAACAACATTACACATGGAAATACAAAATTAAAGTACTTCTTCGGTACAAAATTCATGATTTAAAGAAGTCAGTGTAAAGTACCAAATAATATACATACATACATATATATATTTGTATATGTATATGTATATGGCCTTACAACAACAAAAACAAATAAATAAAAAAATTCAACAGAAAAAAGCCGAAAAGAAACAAAATCATGGCGAAAATGTGAGTCACGTGCAACATTCTGTGCCCGGCCATGCAAATGAACCAATAACAGACAGACGACGTTTGGGAGAAAAAAGTACTGAAAGAATGTTTTTTAGTGAATTTTGTTTTTATTTTCAAACATTTATATTTTCGTCAATTGCACTTGTTTTCCTTTTCGTACAACGTTATACATACAATATATGAAGTATTACGTACTTGCAACAATAAAAGAGCCACAAGAGCAAAGTACAAACACAACAATGTACACAAACAAAAGCAGCAAGCAAAAAAACAAATAAGGAAAAATTAAAATCGTCATTAAAATTCAGCTGGCGTAGCAGCAGGAAAATTAAAGCGAAAAATACAACAAAATTTAAAGCGGTGCAAGCCCGAACCAGCAGCTACCATAAAAGAGAGCAACACCAGAAATTGTTTGCCACTCGTCGTCGCATGTTAAGTGACAAACAATTGAGTGTCACATTTTTATTGCACGTTTTATCCTTTTTTATTTGTGCAACTCCATTGAAATGCCACACGAATTCATTTGCTGCAACAGTTAAATTCTGCTTTTTCATTTGCTCCCATTTCCCTCGTACGTGATGTGAAAATTCACTGAAATCAATAATTCGCTCAAAATTGTTATTGCCAAACACATTTGTGCTGCTGAAAATTTAATGCACAACAAATTTGCGTTGGTCTAAATTTTCAAAACCACTTTTCCCCCAATTTAGCCATTAAATTGTTCAAATATGCTCTGGTGACTCATTCTGTGGCATGTTGCTTTTGCACAGGTTATGCGTTGCATGCATTTTCCCAAGTGATTACAATACATATGTAGCTTTTACTTAGCTATTTATGGATATGAGCGTTTAAAACAAGCGACATAAATGGAATGAAACAAATTGGAGTCGAAACTGATGTTTTCGGGTCAGCGGCTTTTTTTCGAAAATGTTAGATATAATAAAAAGAAATCCATTATTTATCCAACAAATGGTTTCAGAAATATGTGCCTGTCTTCCTTCTCAGACTGTTTTCTGTTTACTGGACTTTGTATTGTTGGAGAACGCGCAAAGATGGATAGCAGCAAAGAGAA